>NC_064643.1:602003585-602303585 GCF_023864345.2 Schistocerca serialis cubense
CCCTTCCGCCCCTGCCTGTCCCCTACACCTGGTGGCAGCCGCCCCCCTATCTCATTAAGTGTTTTCAGTGTTTTCTGTACCAAAGATCGTCACCAGTGTTTAGTGCAATGGTGTTTTCTTCGTTTCTGTGCGTCAGTGTTATCTTCGGTGTACCCCTTTGTTCGAGTGTAAAACTGATTACCTTTGTTTGTGTGCACTGTCGATCTTGTTTCTGAAACTAGTGCCTTCCTACGAACGTCTTCATTACTATTCTTGTGTGTGTCTTCTGTTTTTACCATTTATGTATTTCTGTTTCTATGTCTCCATGTTTGCTATATGTTTTTTTCTGTTAGCCGAAGAGCGGCATCTGTAAGCCGCTACCGGCCCACCTTTGTATAAAGGGAAAATATGATAAAGAAGAAGGAAAAAAAAGTTTGCGGTATCGGTAAGCCTTGGTTCCCATAGAGCCCGAAATCGTTTAATCTCTGCATATTAACAAAAAATTATGATCGAAACTAGAATTCTGAAAATTTGTCAGTTTGAACAATTCAGTTAATTTCTCTTGTGTTGCGGCGTAACGACAAGCGCTGACACGACGGTGAGGAACGGAAGAAGAGCAAAGAGGGCTCTGAGAAGACGTCGGCCAATAGTACGCTGAGTGGGACGACACAACGACTGGAGCGGCATCTACACGAAGGGAATAGAAGCGCCGCGCTGCGTAGCCGCAGGCAGTGGAAGACGAGCCATCATAGAAACGCTACATCAGTGACTTATGAACTGAATTGTTTTGCTTGCATTGAAATTGTATAAACCGAAGGACATTGATTATTTGCATGTCGCCATTTGCTTGCGACATTCCTTTGTGAATACTCAAAGCTAAGTATTGTCACTTCAACTTACTGTAATAAACTCCAGTAATATGATTTGCCTGAATTGTCGTCTAGCGATCCCAGAAAACAGCATCCTACGCACCCTATATTAGACGACTGGGCAGGGTCCTAGAACTTTCGCCGTAAGCGTGGAGTTTCTTGCCGTTAATGTATTAACCGAAATTTCAACATCAGTTTTCTGCTGCTGTGTGAATGCAAATGAATGAATAACTCAAAGCTTGTTGGTATATGTAACACAAATGCGGTGTTTTTCTACAAAATCTAATACAGGATCTTAAGTATGCAGAAATAGGCGGTACTACGATTCGATTAGTCATAGCTAGCGGCTGCTTGGCGTATTACTTAGACAGCACAGCAAGAACTGTTTAATAACGGAATATTCACTAAAAGGCCAATTTATTTGCGAGAATGAGGCCTAATTATGATGATACCTTATGATTTATGTGCACGCGGAGGAATCCACACTCTAATAATAACTGTTGACGCCTACAGTATGGCCACAACGTCATATTTCTAATCACAGTCCTACTAACAGTTACACATAGTAGAAGCACACTTGAAGTAGTATACAAAAAGCCCTGCAAATGGTACTAACATTTATTACATACGCACTGAAATTACAGTAATTACTCTGCTTGACTGTCAGCAGTTATCAACAGTATCTTCTCACAAAGTAATTTTGCTTTGTAAGAGTGTCTTAAAATGTCTGTAATGTTGACTACGTGATTGCCTAGTTACTTTAAACTGACGTTAGGTGACAGCTTCAACTACATAACTCCTGTCTGAACACAGTAATAAATGTTACTTCTCAGTTTAATCAAGTATACTACATGATCAAAAGTATCCGGGTTCGACTGTGTAATGCGGAGTTCACCGCTAGATGTCACGGGAGGTGGACCCGCCAGTATAAAAGTAAATCAAGAGTAACAGTAAAAGCGATCCCACAGGCGGCAGCGGAGGCCACACCTGCGCCAGCGGGAGCACCTCGCCCCAGGCAGCTTCCTCAACACCTGCTTGCACAAATTTCGCATAAAAACAGGATCGCCAAAGAATGGAAACTTACTGGGAACAAAAACACAAGACTGCTCAACAGACTACAACAGAGCTGAAAGTAGCACTCACTGAGTACCGCAACCAGCAATGGTCAGAAAGACTATCAACTGTCAAATTAGATGACCACAGTTTGTGACAAGCCACAAAGCCGTTCACGAGAAGACGCCAAAAATTCCGCCTCTGCGTGGTGAAAGTGGACTGCACTTCAGCACCGAAGATAAAGCAAATGCGCTAGCCGACATGTTCGAAAAAATTCACGTCAGCAGAGGCGCAGGACAGGGAACACTTCGAAACCGTCTGCAGACAGCTGGCCTCCTTTTTAGAGACAGACGATGATGATGAATACACGCCACTCTTTAGTCTTGAAGATGTGGCGGGAACCATCAATTCGCTGCCATAAAAAAAGGCACCAAGCCACGACCAGCTCACAAACAAATTACTAAAACATATCCCGCCTACGGCAATATCCCACCTAGCAGACACCTTAAATGAAATTACGCAGAAACACGCAAAATGGTTGCGATAGCAAAACCAGGAAAAGACCCGGTGTCCACGCAACACTACAGACAAATTAATCTGCTGCCTACCCTCAGTAAACTATACGAGCGCCTCCTCTTAGTACCGCTCCAGGATCACATCAAAAGAGAGCAAATACTGTCAAAAATCCAGTTTGGATTCCAGCAACGACATTCAGGCCCCCAACAAATAATGAGGGTGATTGAAGCAGCCACAGAAAGCTTCAAACGGAAAGGCTACTGTGGGACTGTCTTAGTAGACGTAGCAAAAGCCTTCGACGCAGTTTGGCACACCGGGCTACTCCACAAAATGTATACCCAGGAAAGATCGTGAAACTAGTGAAAAGCTATCTCTCCAGTAGAACACTCTCCGTGAAGGTCCATACTTCGCTGTCAAGCAGGAGAAGAATACACGCAGGGTTCCCACAAGGTTCCGTTCTAGGACCGACATCGTACAATCTATACAGTTCGGACATCTCTACCACACAATATGTATAAACAGCGCAGTATGCAGACGACACCGTGTTCTTCTCCTGCTAGACGGACAGGAACCTGGTAAGGAGACATCTACAAACTGCCCTAAACAGGACGGATGACTGGGCAAGAAATGGCGTATCTCTCTGGACTCCGAGAAGACAGACGCCATGATGATAACTAGACGCCTCTGAAAAGGTCGACCCCCAGAAGACCTATTTAAATGCTGCAACTGCAAGGGCAAAACCTCCTCTGCAGAAGTACTGCGGGGTACCTCGGTCTGACATGGACAAGCTCCTGACTTGGAAGTACAACACTGAGGAACTTCGCAAGAAGGCCCTTGGCAGGGTGCAGATCTTTTGCCCAGTCCTCAACAGCACTAGTTCCCTTGTCCCAGGCACTGCAGTAGCCGTCTATCGAAGTCTAATTTGACCGATAACAGAGTACGCGTGCCCTGCATGGTGTTACGCTGCCAGATCGATGATAGAACGACTACAGACGATACAAAACTGGGCGCTCCAACGAGTCCTACACACACCACCGCGTTTCCCTACTGAAGACCTGCATATTGACGCAGACATAGAGAAACTTCAGACGCGATTCCGCACTCTGGCAGAACAGTTCTGAGCCAACGCGAGAAAGTCGCAAAACGAACTGATAAATACGCTAGGTCAGTAAGACCAAGCACTCAACACGTACAAAAGACCTAAATCGCTACTCATCGAGTAGCAGCAGAGAAGAAAAACATCACTCTACAAAAAAAAGGAACACACTACAGGCAAGAACATCTACACACCACACGCACAATTGGAGGAAATGACTGAAAGAGACAAAAACCTTCGCCACATTCGACCTCTGATGTTAGAGGCAGAATTTAGAGTAAGAGAGCACGGAACGGGTCGATCATGAGAGCTCAGTCACTTCGAACATCGACTACTCGTTGGATGTCACCTAAGTAACAAATCCTTCTAAACCTCCCCAAGTCGACTGTTGGTGATGTGATCGTGAAATGGAAACGCGAAAGAATAGCTAAACGAAGATCAGGCAGACCGCATGTACTGAAGGACTGAGGCCGTCGAGAACTGCGGAGGCTAAATGTAAAAAATCACATGAAACTAGCGGAAGGAATCGCCAGCAGTCCGGCAAACACAATGACTGTTCTTAGAGAGTTGAAAACCACACATTTCTGTAGTGAGTGCTGAGGGACACTGGAGGTGGTGTGAAGAGCAACACCTCTGGACAATGAATGACTGGAGGCGAGCGATTTGGAATTACGCCTCACCGCTACACGCTGTGCCTATCCGGTGGAAAGACTTAGGTTTGGCGAACGCCTGAAAAACGTTACCTGCCGTCGTGTTGTGCCAACAGTGAAGTATGAAGTAGGTGGTGTTATGGTAGGGTGTGGCCGGTCCCCATACTGCACTTAGAAAAACGCTATATGCGGAACGATGTGAACACATTGCACAGCCTACGACGATGCTTGCATCAGCATGACAACGCACCCTGTCACAAAGCAGCAGCTGTGAGGCAAGGTTTGGACAGCAACATTCCTTAACTAGACTGTCCTTTCCAGGGTCGCGATCTGATCCCAACGGAAGACCGTTGGGATGAATTAGACCGTCAACTTACCTCCAGACCCCAGCATCCAGTATGAGTACTTTCTCTGATTGTGCCCAACCGTGCACATCTTCCTCTGAAGCAAATCGATGGCCACGAATGTCTTTCTTCAGGGCCCCAATAATACGGAAGTCGCGTGGAGAGAGATCGGAACTGCATTGAGGGTGTGTCTGGGCTTCTCTCCAAAATTTCTGCAGCATAGTCGAAACAACCAGCCAACAAAATACACCCCCCCCCCCCACATGTTGCTAAGATTATGCCTAGTACACTTCAGATGTTTTGCTGGGAACCCCTTACACATGCTCTATACAAGGCCTGACCTCTCCCCACAACCACAAACTCATGAAGGCACTAGCCATCTTGTGTCACAGTGGAATAAAAGTATTAACAATTGCAGCGATTGTTTTTGAAATAACAAAGAGTTTACTTATTTTTTACCGTCTGTCTCGGTATCAGTTGACTGTGCCTTTTACGTAGACAAATGTGGTCTCAGGACGATGGATGCCCGGCTCGCTTCTCGCTTGTGGCTGGGAATGCGCTCACTCAACTGTCTCCTGATCACTAAATAGGACGTGAAAGAGTTTTCAGTTGGTCTGTGATTTTCTATTTGACTCCACTGGACTTTTTTCTCAAAGTTAACCTACAAGAATTGCTCTAGGCCTAACTTCCAACAACCCTAGAGAACTGAAAACATCACATGGTTGTACCGTGTAAACAAAGTCCTTGCATTAGCGGCTGCAAACATAACTTACAGTAAACAACGCGTATTTCGAACATTTGATGATATAAATGAAATTTCTTGGCAGGTTTTAGGGCAACTATTTTTTTCTGTTCCTGGTGTTAAAATTTTACATTGTTAGTGTGTATCCCGTAATTCAACTCATGCTGATTGCTTTGTTTGTGCGAAGTTATTGTTTAAACCATCTTTATATCTCAATATACTCAATTGGAAATTCGGTCAGTTTGGGCACCCACCTTTCTTTCAAGGTTTCAGCAGACATAGGAGCAGAATTATTACCGTAGTTAACAGGTTAATCTTCCTTAGATGTTAAGTTTTTTGCCTTCCAATTGACGTGTTAGTCCAACCACGTGTAGCTGAATGTGACTTGTATCAGTTACGAATTGGACAGTACTAAACTATTCGGACGTCTCCGAAAGAACAAACACCACACATTCACATAACTGATCCACCTCGATGGGCAATGAATCCACCACCATCAATAAGGGTGCACAATGACGTCCCATCTCCTTAGGGAATCTCAAAGTAGAGAGCATGCAGGACATGAGACGGGAACAGCGGACAGGTAGCGCTCAGTAGGAGTGAGACCCGGCCAAGAGGCGTGCCCAGGTAGTCCGCACAACTGATATAAACACTGATTCTGCATTACGAGGGGCGTTTGAAAAGTCCTTGCGAAGTCCGAGAGATGGCACCACCGGTGCGTATCGAGGTCATGTTTAGTTAGTAGCATCTTTGGAAAGAACGCAAACCAAGTTTCAGCTATATTGGTCTATTACTTTGCGTTTGTCATTCGTGTGAATCAAGGAAGTCGAGTGATTGTCAAAAAATGGACGAAAAAGGATTTTATGTGGTGATTGGGTTGTTTGAGGGAGGAGATCAGACAGCGAGGTCATCGGTCTCATCGGATTAGGGAAGAACGGGGAAGGATGTGGTCCGTGCCCTTTCAAAGCAACCATCCCGGTATTTGCCTGAAGCGATTTAGGGAAATCATGGAAAACCTAAATCAGGATGGCCGGACGCGGGATTGAACCGTCGTCCTCCCGAATGCGAGTCCAGTGTGCTAGCCACTGCGCCACCTCGCTCGGTTTTTCGTGTGGTGATTAAACATTACTTTTTGAAAGGCAAAACGCCTCAGGAAGCTAAAGAGAATCTTGATAAACATTACGGTGACTCTGCACCTTCGATTAGAACAGTTTATAAGCGGTTTCAAAATTTTCGGAGTGGCCATATGGGCACAAGTGATGCTGAACCTTCTGGACGCCCTGTCGAGGTTACGACTCCAGAAACCATTGATAAAACGCATGATTATGGTGATGGATGACAGAAGAGTTAAGGTTCGTGAGATTGCTAGTCCTGTGGGCATCTCGAATGAACGGGTACATGATATTTTGCATAAACATTTGGACATGAGAGAGCTATCTGCAAGATGAGTTCCGCGATTGCTCACGCTTGACCAAAAACGGAATCGTGTGAAGTGTTGCAAGGATGGTTTGCAGCTGTTCAGGAAGAATCCGCAGGACTTTAAGAGTCGTTTCGTCACCGTGTATGAAACATGGATACATTACTATACTCCGGAACCCAAAGAACAATTTAAACAATGGATTACCAAGGGAGAATCTGCACCAAAAAAGGTGAAGACCATTCCTTCGGCCCGAAAGATTACGGTGACTGTCTTTTGGGATTCGCAAGGGATAATCCTCATCGACTATCTGGAAAAGGGTAAAACTGTCGTTATTGGACTGTTTGAAAACCGAGCTGCAAGAAAAACGTCGGCGATTGGACCTCAGAAACTCCTTTTCCATCACGACAATGCACCAGCACACACCTGAGCAGTTGTGGTCGCAAAGTTATTGGAAATAGTATTCCAACTCGTTTCACATTCCCCCTATTCTCCAGACTTGGATCCCTCGGACTACTATTTGTTCCATAATTGGGAGAAATGGCTGGCGGGACAAAGATTTTATTCAAACGAGGAGCTGACTGCAGCAACGAATAGCTATTTTGTAGACTTGGACAATTCCTATTATTCGGAAGGGATCAACAAATTAGAACAGCGTTGGACGAAGTGTATAAGTCTACAAGGAGACTATGTCGAAAAATAAAAAAGGTTTACCCCAAAGACGTAAGTAGTTTTTATTTTTGCACGGACTTTTCAAACGCCCCTCGTATGCCTCAATGCAGCTGACATCAATACTTCCCTTCCTTTCCTTTCTCCCCCCTCCATCATCAATTTACATAATACGAACTTCGATATGAGACAGTAATTGGTTAGGTGTTCAGAAACGACAAATTCTGAGTTCTAAATACCTTAATTACTTTGATCTGCTTGTCGGACTGCGGACAGTGAAATCAGTTGAATTCGTGTCTTTGAGATATATATTTCCTTTTGAATAAGCGAAGTTGATACCGAAGTCTCTGTAATTAATATAGCTGTTATAAGACACTATACGTTGTTTAATGAGGCCTTATTTTCAATTAATCTAAGAGAAACAAGATGTCAAATAGATCGAGAAATATTTAAGGTGAAGAGGTTGGCTCAGTCACCCTCTTTAATGCCAAATGATCACTACACACAACATGAAAAAGAAAGCATTGAGTATACACAAACTATGTCGAAAAATGCATCAAATTGTGGCAGCGGGCGGATTGGTGAAGTTCAGATTACGCTACAAACCAAACCAGATCGGAGTAGATACTCGCAAGCGTCTAAAGCGAACAACAAATGACTTTAAAACAACTTATTTTGCTGAGAACGTTCTCTGTCCGGAAACCTGAATCAAATACCACCTCATTCACTCGTCGCTTTGTGTACTGCATAGAGCTGTTCGGAATTATAAATGTTACTTTTGTGCACACGCAGTGATGCGTCGACTCCGAATTCCCCAAAGTCTTTGTCTCCCAGGCGGGATTGAAACATGATGCGCAATTAATGGAAAGAAGCTAATTGGACGAGATGCATCAATGTGGAATACACTCTACATCTACATTTATACTCCGCAAGCCACCCTACGGAGTGTGGCGTAGGGCACTTTACGTGCCACTGTCATTACCTCCCTTTCCTGTTCCACTCGCGTATGGTTCGCGGGAAGAACGACTGCCGGAAAGCCTCCGTTCGCGCTGGAATCTCTCTAATTTTACATTCGTGATCTCCTCGGGAGGTATAAGTAGGGGTAAGCAATATATTCTATACCTAATCCAGAAACGCACCCTCTCGAAACCTGGACAGCAAGCTACACCGCGATGCAGAGCGCCTCTCTTGCAGAGTCTGCCACTTGAGTTTGCTAAACATCTCCGTAACGTTATCAAGCTTACCAAATAACCCTGTGACGAAATGCGCCGCTCTTCTTTGGATCTTCTCTATCTCCTCTGTCAACCCGACCTGGTACGGATCCCACACTGATGAGCAATACTCTCTGTAACTACAGCAACCCACACGATGCCAAGAGCCTGAAAGTTGGCCACAGCTGAAACTCTAAGCTTATCAGGTGTGCAAGCTGAAGAAATTTCTACACTATAGCCAGTTTCTCAGTACTGAAAAAAGAAAACATCTTTGACGTTCACGTTATCGTCGTCACTTTCTCTGTGCAAGGGGCCTCATGTTTTCCAATGGCTGAGCCGGTCCTCAGTTCTGAAGATAATTCGCCAAATTATGACTCAGTATTATCAGCTAAGTTTTCTTTTGAAGTGTTTATAACCCTCGACCTCTCGCGTGAATCATTCACAGCTTCGTCAAGAGTTGATAATAATTCTGATACTTCTTTTTTCAAACTCGCCTGATCTACCCACATTTGCTTTAACTATAGACATCACCGAAGCTGGTTTCAATGCACACAGGAGATGCACGCTGTTTTTACTTTGCTCGTACTATCTAGATCGCAGTTTCGTTTGAAACGACCGTAGGACACATTAATTCGAGGCAGATCGTTGTCCGTGCTCAATATGCTTCGGAGACTGGGTTCCACTGTCACTATAGGGTCACTGCAAATACAGCCTATTTTTTAAAAAAAGTAGTATTGGTCAGAACTAGAGAAAACTTCCTACAATTATACGTCTGGAAACCAGTACCAGCTGAGCTAAGGGCTGGTTTACTTGTTATGATTCATGTGCAGTATTCGGTGATGTGAGCCAGCTTATCTCACAGTTAATTGCGCATATACGACGGACACTCAATAAGTAATACAACACATTTTTTTCCTGAAAGCGGATTGGTTTTATTCAGGATGACAATACACCATATTATTCCCCTCTTTTGGCTAAAAAAAACATGTTTTCCAACATAATCTCCGTTCAATGCGACGGCCATAAGTCACCTTACTAGGGGGGCCTATAAGCCCGCATTTTACTAGTCGACGTCGGAGGTAGCGTCTTGCTGCTTCAATAAATCACCCATCATCCACGTACTGCTTCCCGTGGAGTGCATGATTCGTTGGGCCAAAATGAAGGAAGACGCGAGATCCGCGCTGTAGGGTGGGTGAAGAAGAACAGTCCAATGATGTTTTTTGAGACTCTGTTGGGTGTGAGGCCTTGCGTTATCATAGAGAAAGAGAAATTCGTTTCATTTCCATTTTTGTGGCGACGAAGACGATGACGTCGTTTCTTCGATTTCCTGAGGGTAGCGGAATACACCTCCGAATTGATCGTCGCACTGTGAGGGAGGATATTAAACGAGCACTTCAGAGTCCCCGAAACAGTCTCCACGACTTAACCGTCTGAGGGTACGGCTTTGAACTTTTTCTTCGGAGGAGAGGTGGTATAGCGACACTCTGCGGATTTTATTTCCGGTTCGAAGTGATGAACCCGTATTTCATCGCCTGTAACAATGTTCGACAGAAAATTGTTACGACCAGCCTCATAACGTGGAAGCAATTCCACACAGATGGTCCTTCGTTGCTCTTTATGGTCTTCTGTTAGGCGGCGAGGAACCCATCGGGCAGACGCCTTTGAGAACCCCAGCTGGTGGACAAGCGTATCAGCACTACCAACAGAGACGTTCAGCTATGCAGCGAGGTGTTTGATCACCTCCAATGTGTCCGCGCATTCCAACTTTGCAAGAGTCACAGCTGTGTGCGGCAGGCCGGCACGCGGGAGATCGGACAGGTCTCCGCGACCTTGTTGCCGTGATGACAGACGCCTCGCCCAGCGGCTCACCGTGCTTTTGTTCACTGTCAGGTCTCCGTAGACATTCTGGAAGCGCCCACGAATATCTGCGATGCTCTGGTTTTCTGCCAAAAGAAACTTAAAGACAATAAACCTCCATGACAGACGTCTTTTTGAAGGCTACGTATAGGAACTTGTGAAGGCATTGCTAATTACGCATATAATTTTTTTTTTTGTGATTTTCTTTAGATTTCTATTCTTTTTCTTTTGTTCATATGGGCTTTTCTAATTGTGATTATGTAACATTCTACTGTGGTTTTTAAATGTAAAGATGTAATTGTGATTATTTCGTTTGCCAATGGATAAGTATGTTTCTTGCTTTGTGCCTGTGGTAAAGTTTGTAAAGTTCTCTTTTGGAATGTTATTAATTGTGAAAAATGCAGTCAATAACATTTATAAAGATTTATGTAATTTACGATAACGATATAACATCTATAGACAGGGGACAGCGATAGTGATATCGATAGTCGAAAGGTTGTTGTGTAGTAGAGGGGATGGTGGATGGTGTGTCTGTGAAGCGTGCGCGGAAAAATAGTACTGTGTTTTATGAAAAGCATACGTAATTGTGTGGACAGTGATACCGAACTATCAGATTGTTAATTCTCTTTACCACTGCGGTGTGTAGTGCCATTGCCAGGGAACATTAAGAGCAAATAAGCCGGACTGTGAAAGTGCCGCTGACATTACTTTGTTGTGGACGACACGAACTGTGCTTTTATGCGAATGAACTTTGCTGGAATTGGTTTTGGGCGGTGGAACTGTTGTATATCACATTCTGTCAGGGAAACCGGGGACCTTCCGCGTGTGAAGCAGACGTGATAACCGCTACACTACGGAAACGACGGACGCTCGGAGTCCATCCTTGTTCACTCCAACTTGCCGCAGCCTTTCTCTCGTCCGCGAATGCACACACGACAGTTCTTATGTCAGCCTGGAACCCATCACAGCCGAGGGCTCAAGAAGTCTTCGGGGTGCTCGAGAGGGTGTCTGCCGTAGCACCCCTAACGAGATAGCGGCGTTTCGCGCAGTCGTTATTGCAAGTCATATCAGCAAAAGCAATCACTTTCTTAGCAGCAGGCAGTGCGAGCCCAGACTTTAATTAACTGTGCAATATAAAGGACTTTCAGTAACGTTGTCGAAGTTTGAAATGCGAGAACAGAGTGGACGTTGTTTACGGTGTGCTTCACACACAAGAACAATTCTGTGAACTGTGTATTTGTGGCTAAGACTATATGAATGTGACGAACTGTGTAATTATGGACGATAGCATCACGGACAGTGCATAAAGTGTAAAAACGAGCGATGTCTACGGAATGTACTTTGAAAGAGAGGACATGTCAACAACGGTCGTATACTGGCGTCTTGTGGTTTGTTTATCACCACGGGGTTAATGATACAGTTGTGTCTGAACTTTATTTGCGTTTCGCCGGAGAAGATTAACCAGCGGAACTGTCTGTATCCTGCTCTCATCATTGTAACCCGCCGACATCGTGCTGCCTAACGCAACGCTCCGTATGCAACAAAAAGTTAAGGGATTTCGCTGAACGCTATCCACTGACCTAGAAACTTTCTTTCTCTATTAAAAGTATAAGAATTACAGACTCTATTCAAATAAATTCTTTGTTTCGTTTCTGTTTGCTTTCTGCTAACGAAAATAAAATTACAATCAGTGAATTAAAAGATGCCTGGTAGTCATTGTTGAAACACCAGTAAATATAAACTTCTTCCTCTCATTAGAACTAATTCTCCTTGCATGTCAAAATTATTGTAGTTATTTTATGTAGTTTTATGTATTGTTATGAGACTAGATATATGACAGTGACTAATAAGAGTATTTTGTCGCGAAATATGGCTTCGCGCGAAAATTACCGCGACCGCCATAATTGCTTGCGTTCTGGCCAATAACGTAAAAGCTGCTATTCCAAAATTGGTACATTTCCAGACGTGAGCGGGAATTATAAATGTCAGCTGTCAAATCACGCAGGGACTGTTTACCCAGTAATAAAAGTTTTTGATATTGTATTGCTACGAGTCGTAGTATTAAGAGACACTGGTTATACTCAAAAGTGGGTAGATGTATGGTGAAACCCCCCAGAGTTAATGCGCTTATTAACAGTATTGTGTGTGATTCACGAAATTTTGTCACTTTTTCTAATTCCTTTCAGATATTGTCTTAGATGTCTTTGAAGTTTCACAGAATATATACACAATTTTGTCGGTTCAGGTTAATTTCAGAGAGTTTTCAGTTCATAAACAAAGTGGGATCGTGACCAATTGAGAAGTATAACAAAGAGTGTGGTTTTCCAACTAGAATTTTGGATTTCACAGTTCAGATTTTGATAATTATTTTTCCTGTGGGTAGAGGTCATCACAAACTTTGTGAAATTATTGAGTCTAAAGCGGAAATATTCCACTATGTCCCACAACAAATTCCGCAGTTTTAACTTAATTGGCTGAGAAAAAAAGTGTTGCATTACTTATTGAGCGCCCCTCGTAATTTACCAAAATACATAAGTGTGTTCCACCGCTTTCTGTGCAATGAATTACCAGTGCTTTTGAAGAACACTATACTTGGAGAAAGAGAACGACTATAGTTTACACACGACGATACACCACCTCTCTTTCTACGGATCCTGTGACTACCTCACTGCAACGTTTCATGATCGATGAATTGACCGAGGAGGTCCAGTAGCATGGCCTCGCCGTTCACCGGCCTGAATCCGTGGGATTTCTGGCTATGGGGACATTTAAAGACTTTGGTGTATGCCCATCTGTGTAGCGCGTGTGCAGTGTTGTGTGACGCAATCCGAATGAAATCAGACGCATTTGAAAGAGTGCGTGACTCACTGTGCAGGCCAGAACCAAGGGCGGGCGATGAGGGGGGGGGGGGGGAGGGGGTAGACAGGTGTTTCTGCCCCGGGCGGCAATTTCATGGGGGCCCAAATTTATTTCCTTGAAGAAAAAACATTGTTTCACAAAGCGCCTTAGCATCCAGCGAACGTTGATCTCTCGATTATTCATATGATTTTGAAACGCTTCTCAGTTGGTTTTTAGACATTTTTGAACACATTGTAAGTTGATTTCTGAATGAATCATAAGTTGATTTTTGAATGCGTGCATAGCGTACCTGATATCTTTAACAGTGGAATCCCCATTGCGTCTAGAAATAAAAAACTCTCTCGCAAACAAAAGGGCACGGGGCTACAAGAGCTGAGCCGAAAAAACCCGAACAGCTGAATTCCAATCTGTGTTTGTTTATGTGGTTGATTGGGTGTGCGAATGATCAGCGTTGTTATTATCATCAGCAAAATCCATAGATTCAGACTACAAGAGGAAAAATAAACGACTAACAGGAACAATGGGTAAGAAATGTTCAAATGAGTGTGAATTCTTAAGGGACCAAACTTCTCAGGTCATCGGTCCCTAAGCCGACACATTTCTTAACGTAACTTAAACTAACTTACGCTAAGGACAACACACAAACCCATCCCAGAGGGAGGACTCGAACCTCCGACGGGGGCAGCCGCCCGGACCGTGGCAAGACGTCTCAGACCGCACTGATACCCCGCGCGACGAACAATGGGTATGAAAGATTACATATTATCTTCTCGGTTTATCCAAGAAAATGAAATTTTGTCACGAAATTTTTGACAGATCGCTACACAACGAGTTGTACACTCCCCAGTTAGCAGCCGCTTTCGGTTCTATTCTCGGAGTAGTGCGGAAAACGCGTTGTACGACCATTTAATAATGCCTAATCGGGAATAAGCGTAAGGTAACTGAACCTGCGATTCTGGCAGGTTAGTGAAGTTTACCAGACAAACTTTTGACAATGGCAGAAATAGTTACAGAGTTAGTGATGACAAGATTGTTAAAAGGAAGGAGAAGAAACGGGGACGTCACACAAATTATACGGATGAATATGACGATTCCAAGTTATAGCTGGAGCGTATCACGCTGTCGAAGGCTCTGGAAACGTCCAGGAGTACCGCCCCAAGATACTCGCGACGCTCCAACGCCCCCATCGCCTGCTCTGCCAGTCGAAGTAGCTGCTGCTGTGTTGTGTGGCCCCCCCTGATGCCGAACTGTTCGTTAGGGAGCAGGCCTTCCTCCCCGACGTGTCGCCACAGCCTCTTAACATACAGGCTCTCAAAAACCTTCGAGACTGGGGGCAACAGACTGATGGGCCTGTGGTGTTGCGGCAGCCGCAGGTCTTTTCCGGCCTTGGGGACCGCTACAACTTCCGCATGTTTCCATGCAGATGGGAAGCTGCAGGTCCCAAGCACGGAGTTGAAGATTTGCGTTAGTTGCCGCACGGCGCTCAGCGGCAGCATCTTCAGCAGCGCTGAGCTCCTGAGGGCTGGCGACACTCTCCGCGGTCCGCGCCCGCGCGTCAGCGGTCGGTGAGACGCTGGCGTCGGCGTCTGAGGTGGCGTCGAAGTAATTGCCTCGTCCGCCCTAGTCGCCCGTTCGTTTCCTTTACTGGGCATCATTTTATTGGACTCAATGCTGGTTCTCATGTCCTGCTGAGGTGCTAACCGCAATCTTGGTTGATGAGTCCGTCCCTGGTATGAATTTCAATAGCCTCTCTAACGACGCTGTCCCAATGTTTAGATGTCTGTTATGTTAGTAGTCCATTTCGTGATTTTCGGACAAACAGTGCTCTGTGACTGCCGACTTGTTGGGGTACCCAAGTCGAGTGTGCCTCTGATGTTCTTGGTAACGATCTCCGATGGTACGCACTGTCTGTGCAATATAAGCCGTCTCACATTGACACGGGATCTGGTATATGCCAGCCTTCAGCAAACCGAGATCGCCTTGACGCTCCCTAACAATGCTCGCGTTTTATTTGATCTACATCTACATCTACATCTACATTTATACTCCGCAAGCCACCCAACGGTGTGTGGCGGAGGGCACTTTACGTGCCACTGTCATTACCTCCCTTTCCTGTTCCAGTCGCGTATGGTTCGCGGGAAGAACGACTGTCTGAAAGCCTCCGTGCGCGCTCTAATCTCTCTAATTTTACATTCGTGATCTCCTCGGGAGGTATAAGTAGGGGGAAGCAATATATTCGACACCTCATCCAGAAACGCACCCTCTCGAAACCTGGCGAGCAAGCTACACCGCGATGCAGAGCGCCTCTCTTGCAGAGCCTGCCACTTGAGTTTATTAAACATCTCCGTAACGCTATCACGGTTACCAAATAACCCTGTGACGAAACGCGCCGCTCTTCTTTGGATCTTCTCTATCTCCTCCGTCAAACCGATCTGGTACGGATCCCACACTGATGAGCAATACTCGAGTATAGGTCGAACGAGTGTTTTGTAACCCACCTCCTTTGTTGATGGACTACATTTTCTAAGCACTCTCCCAATGAATCTCAACCTGGTACCCGCCTTACCAACAATTAATTTTATATGATCATTCCACTTCAAATCGTTCCGCACGCATACTCCCAGATATTTTACAGAAGTAACTGCTACCAGTGTTTGTTCCGCTATCATATAATCATACAATAAAGGATCCTTCTTTCTATGTATTCGCAATACATTACATTTGTCTATGTTAAGGGTCAGTTGCCACTCCCTGCACAAAGTGCCTATCCGCTGCAGATCTTCCTGCATTTCCCTACAATTTTCTAATGCTGCAACTTCTCTGTATACTACAGCATCATCCGCGAAAAGCCGCATGGAACTTCCGACACTATCTACTAGATCATTTATATATATTGTGAAAAGCAATGGTCCCATAACACTCCCCTGTGGCACGCCAGAGGTTAAGTTAACGTCTGTAGACGTCTCTCCATTGATAACAACATGCTGTGTTCTGTTTGCTAAAAACTCTTCAATCCAGCCACACAGCTGGTCTGATATTCCGTAGGCTCTTACTTTATCAGGCGACAGTGCGGAACTGTATCGAACGCCTTTCGGAAGTCAAGAAAAATAGCATCTACCTGGGAGCAAGACAGTTCCTACTCGGTATTTCCTCAATATTCGTCCTATTTTCCCCGATAGTGCGCCAGTATACGGTATATACGGAGTGGTTAACTTTTTCTCCCTGACTTCTTCCGTCTCCACACGCTGTACTGTAGAGGTGGGGCAGAGAGCACGTCTGACCTGCCATTCCGAATTTCAAATGGCTCTGAGCGTTATAGGACTTACATCTAAGGTCATCAGTCCCCTAGACCTAGAACTACTTAAACCTAACTAATCTAAGGACATCACACATCTCCATGCCCTAGACAGGATTCGAACCTGCGACCGCAGCAGTGACATGGTTCCGCACTGAAGAGCCTAGAACCGCTTGGTCACAGCGGCCGCCTCTGCCATTCCGAGTACCCATTTTTCCGGAATACAGTTTTGAGGTGTTCCAGCTATTGGGCAGACTCTGGGGCGTCAGTGATGGTGCGCGCCCTGTGCACCAGTGTTTTCAGCACCCCATTCCTCTGCGCAGGGTCGTGGCAGCTAACCGCTTGCAAATACAGGTCGATGTGCGTTTTCTTCCTGTATACCCCGTGGCCCAGGGTGCCATCCGCTCTTCTTTTGACCATGACGTCCGGGAATGGTAATCTTCCTTCTGCTTCGGTCTCCATAGTGAATTTGATGTTCGGATGTATGGAGTTCAGGTGTGTAAGGAAGTCTAAGAGCTTGTCCCTTCCATGGGCCCAGATCACGAATGTGTCATCCACATAACGCAGAAGACAAGTAGGTTTCCATTTGGATGACGCCAAAGCTTCCTCCTCGAAGTACTCCATATAGAAATTCGCGACCACAGGCGAAAGTGGGCTCCCCATTGCGACTCCTTCTGTTTGTTCATAGTATTCTCCATTAAAGAGAAAACAGGTGGAGGTCAGAACGTGATTGAAAATGTCGGTCGTCTTCTCGTCAAATTTCTGTGCAATAAGCTCAACAGTCTCTCTAAGAGGCACCCTGGTGAATAATGAAACAACGTCAGAACTCACCAGGATATCTGAGTCTTTCAGCTTGAAGTTGTCGAGACGTTTTACGAAATCCACAGAATTACGAACGTGTTGAGGACATTTACCCAGGTAAGCGCTTAGTAATTCTGCCAGGTATTTGGCTAGCAAATATGTGGGTGACCTAATGTTGCTGGCAATTAGGCGTAACGGCAGCCCTTCTTTGTGAACTTAAGGGAGTCCATAAAGTCTTGGCGGTACAGGTCCTTGAGGTGTCAATTTCTTGGCGACACCCTCTGCTAAATCTGCGTCCTTGAGAAGAGCTCTAGTCTTGTTCTCCACCTTCTTGGTGGGGGTCAGCGTTGATCTTCCTGTAAGATTCGTCATTTAGCAGGCTCTGCATCTTCTCAATGTAGTCCTTATGGGAAAGAATAATCGTAGCATTGCCTTTGTCAGCCGGTAAGACAACAATGTCAGGGCTCTGTCTCAGGTCTCGAATGGGTGCCCTCTCCCTGCTGGTAATATTCGATTCGATCGGTTTAGTTCTCGTCAGAGCACGGCAGGTTTCCCGGCGTACTTCAGCTGCTTCAGGAGGGTCAGCCTTCGACGGTGCAGGCCTGGACGAGGTGCAGCGTGAGATTGAGGTGCTGGAGCGGCACCTGACGTGGGAGGGCCACCTCCTCAAGACGTCAACGCAGGTTGGGGAGATGTGGGCAGCGCGCCTACACATTGCCATTGACGGTGCGGCGCCGCCAAGGGTCAATGGGTCGGCGACACCAATCGCCTGCTATCTGGGCGGAACTACATCGACGCCCTCCGCGCCCGCATCAACGCCTTCCCGACGAAGGCACGGCGCAGTTGCGGGCGGGAGGCGGACACCAGATGTCGCGCGGGCTGCCAGGCCGTGGAGACCGCCAACCATGTACTACAGGCTTGCTTCAGGACGCACGGGTCCCGAGTCAAACGACATGACGCGATCGTGCGCTATGTCGCTCTTGGACTCGTGCAGAGGGGCTTCATTGTTTCAGTGGAGCCCCACCTCCGAACACCTGAGGGCATCCGCAAGCCTGACGTGGTGGCGGTTAAAGACGGCATCGCCCGCGTGATCGACGCCCAGGTAGTAGGAGACCATCTCCGACTCGACTGGTGTCACTCCCAGAAGGCGGCCTATTATGACACGCCGCCCATCCGGCGTGCCATCTCCAACCTGCACCGTGACGTTGAGGAGGTGACTGTGTCCACCGCGACGTTGAATTCGAGGGGCACATGGTCTCCAGCGTCGGCGAGGGACCTCGCCGCTCTAGGCTTCCGACCCCGAGAACTGGCGGTACTCAGCACCTGAGTACTGCAGAGCTGCTGCACGAGTTACAGGATCTACGAGCGATTGACGGCGCCAAGGCTGATGCCACGTGCCGGCGTCGGCTAGGCTGCTGGATATCTTCTGCCTTGACTCCTGGGGCCTGTCACAGGAGGAAGACCCGTCTTTGTTCCTTCTTCTCTTTCTTTTCATTTGTGTTTTCTTCCTTATACATAAGTTTATGGTGTTCGCCCTGTAAGTCCCCACTTCGGTGGTGGACATTGGCGATGTACACACTGCCTCATGTACCATGTTATACTATATACTTATGTATTTATTTGTGTTATTCCGTTGGAATAAAGACGGCTGTTAATGGTGGTCGCGCAGAAACCTGTTCAACTGCACTGACAATGTCCGCTACCGGCGTGAACCTAGGTGTGGGAGCAAAATTAAGTCCCTTCTCCAGCACAGAAATTGCATCCCCAGTCACCTCAAGGTTCGTGAGATTGATGACAGTCTTTCAAGGGGCCTCCAGCGATGGTTTGTCAGAGAGACGAGAGAACTTAAATAACTGACGTCCCGAGGTCTTCTTATGTGCAGAATCGGCGATCATCCAGGTAACACCATCAATCCAGTCAATTAAAGTGATTGGCTAGTTGTAGATGTAGTTTAAGTAGTTCTTGCAGTTGCTTCGTCATCTGTGATGAAATGCAGCCACAGAAAATTGCTAATAAGCAGCAAGAAACAGACTGTGCTTGATTATCACCAAGTTTTACCGTATGTTATTGGAACATGCACAGAAAATTTGACGTTAATTTGTTGGGCTGTTATGATACTTTAATGCTACAGCAACCTCAATCGCCGCCTGGAGCGAAATCACAGCGGTGGGCAGGGCAGCGCAGTTGTGGGGAAAATGGATTTACCGATAAAGACGATGTGAGAGCTGAGGGGATGTAGCACAAACGCACCGTAATCTTAAGCATGCGACAGAGTGCGTACCTAACGTGTTCCAAAACACCGCGCATGAAAACAGGATTTCCCGGTGCTCATACCTCGTGTTCTGTTGGTGATCAAAAGGTAGTCAAGCGTTTTGGATATCCCTTGGACTAGGGGCCATTTGTATACTCAACAGAAGGATCGTCTTAGTGGGAGTACAGGATCAAGTATGAAATATTACACACTTTCTCCTACTGAGGCAAATGGAGGAAATAGGTTCGTTCTTTTTTATCTTTGATGTGATCTACAGTGGGCTTGATAGGACTTTTGGAGGCAATGTTAGTTCATGGCGGTTCCTCGTAAAACCCTACAAAAAGTGCTTTTGCTATATTTTCACCGTCACCAGAGGACCAGAACCCAGCCGAGGGTTCCAAGATGGCTATGCGCAGCGAGTCGCTCAAATTTCTTTCGATATATTCCTAAGACCCCAATCTCGAACAATATTGAAAATTTTCCTCAAGTCTTTATCCTTTTCCGAGATAGAGAGGTTCAAAATTATCCTATTTGCACATGTAAAATCCGGTGTGAGGCGAAAACGTAGTTTATAAAGCGACGTAACACGGAGAAATTTGCTGTAGAGTGTCTCCGTTATCATCTGGGAACCGCATGTTGTGGTACTGAAGCACTTGCAAAATCTTTTTGCACATAAATTCGGTCTGAAGTGTAAAAATAGCTTTTGTTATTTCAGTTTGACGTAAGTAAACTGTCTAATTTTTACTGACCAATAAATTTCTTTTCATACCCTGCTGAAGCAGGGAAAAGAAGGGAATGTGGAAAAATGAGTATTTTAAATGTGTACGTATATTAAACCGGGGCCCTTGAAACGACTGAGAGACTTTATCCCGCCGTAGCCATCAGTGGTTCACAACCCTAGAACAGGCCACAGCAGTCCACCCACCCCACCGCCGACCCACACCAAACCCAGGGTTATTGTGCAGTTCGGTCGCCCCAGTGGACCACTCCGGGAACGTCTCATAGCAGGCGAGTGTATCACCTAATGTTTGCGTGGTAGAGTAATTATGGTGTATGCATATGTGGAGACAGTGTTAGTGCAGCAATCGCTGTTACACAACTAACGGGCAAGACGAACTCTACATTGCGGTTTGTTGGTAGAATCCTAAAGCGATGCAGACCTTCAACAAAGGAAATTGCTTACAATACCTTAGTTCGTCCAGTCTTAGAGTATTGTTCGTCTGTATGGGGTCTCACTCAAGAGACTGTAAAGGTCCAAAGAAGAGCTACAAGATTCGTGACTGGTACATTTAGCCATCACGAGAGCGTTACAAATCTCATAGAAAGTTTGAAGTGAGATACACTTGCAGGTAGACGATGTGCTAAATGGAAGGGGTTGCTCACTAAATTCCGAAATTCGATCTTCGCCGAGGATGTAGAGTATATATTATTACCACCAACTTTCAAATCGCGCAATGATCACCATACAAAGAGAAGGGGAATTAGAGCTCGTAGTGAGGTGTTCAGATAGTCGTTTTTCCCTCTTGCGATCCGCGAGTGGAACAGAGGGGGGAAATATGACTTTGGCGCGAATTGCGCCCTCCGCCACAGACCGCCTGGTGGCTAGCGGAGTACGTATATGTAGATGTAGTGTAACTGAGGCAGAATAAGGGGAACCAGCCCACATTCGCCGAGGTAGCTGGAAAACCGCCTTAAAAAAAAAGCTCAGGCTGACCTCGACACTATACCCTGGGCGGATTCGTGCCGGGGACTAGGACGCCTTTCCACCCAGAAAGCAGTGCGTTAGACCACACGGCTAGCCGGGAAGGCTTATTTTAAATGACTGACTGAAAATTTGGTACCAGCTACTTCATTCTGCCTTGCTCAAGATCTTAAAAAAAAATTTCACAAATTTTGGCCTGTAAACATAGTAGCACTTTTATGCCGAGGGAGAAGAAAACCGTGGCAGTGGCAAAGTGACAGGGAAGTAATAAATACGGAAAGATAGTAGACAGTGGTTGTGCTATAGAAAGAGAGCAGGAATAACATGCAGTGTGAGAGAACGAGTGGCAGTGCAACATACACTACTGGCCATTAAAATTCCTACACCAAGAAGAAATGCAGATGATAAACGGGTATTCATTGGACAAATATATTATACTAGAACTGACATGTGATTACATTTTCACGCAATCCTGAGAAATCAGTACCCAGAACAACCACCTCTGGCCGTAATAACGGCCTTGATACGCCTGGGCATTGAGTCTAACAGATCTCGGATGGCGTGTACGGGTACAGCTGCCCATGCAGCTTCTACACGATACCACAGTTCATCAATAGTAGTGACTGGCGTATTGTGACGAGCCAGTTGCTCGGCCACCATTGAGCAGACGTTTGCAATTGGTGAGAGATCTGGAGAATGTGCTGGCCAGGGCAGCAGTCGAACATTTTCTGTATCCAGAAAGGCCCGTACAGGACCTGCAACACGCGGTCGTGCAATATCGTGCTGAAATGTAGGGTTTCGCAGGGATCGAATGAAGCGTAGAGCCACAGGTCGTAACATATCTGAAATGTAACGTCCACTGTTCAAAGTGCGTCAATGCGAACAAGAGGTAACCGAGACGTGTAACTAATGGCACCCCATACCATCACGCTGGGTGCTACGCCAGTATGGCGATGAAGAATGCACGCTTCCAATGTGCGTTCACCGCGATGTCACCAAACACGGATGCGACCATCATGATGCTGTAAACAGAACCTGGATACATCCGAAAAAATGACGTTTTGCCATTCGTGCTCCCAGGTTCGTCGTTGAGTACACCATCGAAGGCGCTCCTGTCTGTGATGCAGCGTCAAGGGTAACCGCAGCTATGGTCTCCGAGCTGATAGTCCATGCTGCTGCAAACGTCGTCGAACTGTTCGTGCAGATGGTTGTTGTCTTGTAAATATCCCCATCTGTTGACTCAAAGATCGAGACGTGGTTGCACGATCCTTTACAGCCATGCGGATAAGATGCCTGTCATCTCGACTGCTAGTGATACGAGGCCGTTGGGATCCAGCACGGCGTTCCGTATTATCCTCCTGAACCCACCGATTCCATATTCTGCTAACAGTCATTGGATCTCGACCAACGCGAGCAGCAATGTCGCGATACGATAAACCGCAATCGCGATAGGCTGCAATCCGACCTTTATCAAAGTCGGAAACGTGATGGTTCGCATTTCTTCTTCTTACATGAGGCATCACAACAACGTTTCACCAGGTAACGCCGGTCAACTGCTGTTTGTGTCTGAGAAAGCAGTTGGAAACTTTCCTCATGTCAGCACGTAGGCGTCGCCACCGGCACCAACCTTGTGTGAATGCTCTGAAAGGCTATTCATTTGCATATCATAGCATCTTCTTCCTGTCGGTTAAATTTCGCGACTGTAACACGTCATTTTCGTGGTGTAGCAATTTTAATAGCCAGTAGTGTAGTTGTCTGTGACAGAAAAGTGCTAGGAAAAAAGTTAAACAGATAGTTCTGGGAGTGGTGAAAGGGAAAGAGAAAGTGGAAGTGGTTGAAAGTCAGTGATAATTATTGACAGAGTGAATGACAATGACAATGAGGAATGGTGACAGAGTGACACTGAGAAGAGACAGCAATAGTAGGATGGAAGAAATGATAGATTATCAGTAAGAGCAGCAAGAGGAAGACAATGTAAGTGAGGGGAGACAGTAATAGTAGGACAGGAGGAAGGGGACTGTGTCTGTGACACAGGAGACAGTGACATAAAGTAACAATGACAATGAGTTGGTCTGAATGAGTGAGAAAGAGCAATGGGCAATGGATGGGTATGAGCAACTTACAGAGTTGGAGTAGTGGGTTGAGTGAGTTACAGTTAGGGGAACTTGTACGAGTATGAGATGAATTGCACGTAAAAAAAAAGTGCAAATATGTTTGCATGCCAAACTATTTGGAAAATTTTTAAAGGTGCTGAGGAAGATTGAATAAGGCAGCTGGTACCCCATTTCCCAGTTAGAATCTTTAAAAATAAGTAGGAACATTTTCGCATGTTTTGTGCTCCAATAGAAGAATTTTTCTACTGGTAATTGTATAGTCCGCAGCTGATAAGAATGTCTGTAGCAGGAATGAAGCTTTGAGATGGGTTACGTGCTGTAGACAGAATAGTACTAACTGTTCTAAAAACATTTTCATGAATACTGTCACGTCAACATTGTAACTGCGACTAAGAGGCTCGTACAATGAAAGAACATTGACTTGTCTCACCTTTTCAGTGTTCTGATACCTCTAAAATGATATCAGTCGTGTTCTCCAGCTGTGTGTTCATGGTATCAGTAGCTGGTGTAACAATAATTTATTGCTAGTCATACCGTGTATGCTAGTACTGAAAAGTATTTTTCCATCATGATGCACATTCTGTTTTCATCGGTTGAAACAGTGCTGATGCTAGGATTTTCTGGTTCGTTTCTTACTTTTATTGTGGTTGTGATGTCTGCATGAAAGCTTCATTAAAAGTGGTCGTCATAAAATTAGACACCTCAAGGTCACATCCACTGAAAGCGAAGCCTACACTCATACTTTTTGTAAATGTTAAGCGGGCCCAGCACGCCCACACATGCATCGTGACCATTCAAAAAAACTTTCACCACTTCTTCGGTTAGTATCTAAAAAGAATTCCGCCGAAAATGCAGCTATTTATTTTCACATGGCTTGTTAACCATCTGCCGGCCGTTGTGGCCGAGGAGTTCTAGGCGCTTCAGTCTGGAACCGCGCGACCGCTACGGTCGCAGGTTCGAATCGTGCCTCGGGCATGGATGTGTGTGATGTCCTTAGGTTCGTTAGGTTTAAGTTCTAGAGGACTGAGGACCTAAGATGTTAAGTCCCATAGTGCTTAGAGCCATTTGAACCATTTGTTAACCATTTGTAACATTCAGAGAAGTGTCATTGGTGGTGAATTTTGAGTAAAATCTACTATATTTTCCTTTTCGCCATGTTAAAATTCGCTTCTTTTGAAAAAAACATGGAGTTTACAAATGGTCACCTCAATAACATGCTGTGCAGACACAGTTGCGAGTGAATTCCGAAACAGTGGTTTATTAAGTGAGTAACTGAGGAAACGTAAGGCCAGTAGCTTATGAAAATGCACATTCTTGGTACAAAATAAACGTGTAATGTCTTCAGTTATGTTGTTCCCAAACCCACAGCATTTCTCGTTTCACCAGCTATCGATGGCCCTCAGAAAGTAGACTCTTTCATTAAAAAAGTCTGTATTTAGTGGAAAAACATGGTAAATAATGAAGTTTTCATTAATAAACATATGGCAAAATACTCTTCTTTTTGCAGGCTATCATTTGCCAAAATCTCTTTTTGATATCTCAGATCGTTTATGAAATATGAGGAATGTCGTGAGTATTTCACATTAGTTTTATCTCTGGGGCGGCAAGATCTGAGTGCTACATCAAATTAATTTTCTTGAGATTGGTGACGTATTGACACCTTCACCCCATGTGAATTTCATACACAGTCATACTATGCAGTAAGCACCAAACGGAAATTCACGACGACTTCTATTTTTCATTGCAATTTTTTTTCGAATTTCTCGCAATGTCTTACTTCCATGCAAATATCATGATAACTATGACCATTAACGAAATGATGCTCACTTCAACATGAACCTGGCATATAAAACTACAAATAATGCAAACGTGATTTTTTTTACCAAATAGTTTCCGTAAAATCGTTTGAGAAAGATTGCAGTGCGTGCGCCTAGATTCTACAATCGCCGACCCGCCGGCAAACACTCTCGGCCTCCCCTTCTGGGCAAACGAATGAACTCGCCCAGCGCTTTGGACGAAAACTGGTCACTTCGCATCAGCCACCATACGCTGTGTGGATTTTAGTTTCTATAAGAATATCCAACCTAGAGTTGCAGGTTAACTTTATCGTTTACCTACGTTTCAACGTTAGTATTAACGTCTTCTTCAGAACCTGCAACAAGTTAATATTATAATGTGCTAGTAATTTATATTAGATATGGTCATCCTACAGGATGCAACGTGTAGTACTTACATAAAATATTATTTAAATGTTTGCCTAAAACAAGCCATGTCCTAAGTCAACTTTATAAAACTTGATGCATAACCATAAGGTTTTGTCACTTCTATTACACAAGCTGTAGCAAATTCACTTTAAGCCCGTTGTACGGGCCTCGTCGTGTGACTAGCGACTGCGGACCGCGAGGGCTTCATGGTCTGCCTCACAGGAACCGACAACCATTTCTTGGTCTGATCTTGGGTTTGAGTATTTGTGTTTACTAAAGTTGTTGTCCTTTTTCGCGTTTTCTTATGTAGGTAACGTCTCCTACAAGATAGGGCGCCTGTTGAAAAATTCAGGTTTTAAAATTTCCTTCTCGACGATTAATAGCTTAAAGCGAAATTTGGTGCATACCCTTGAGAAAGACTGTGATAAGTCAGCGAAATCAGGCGTATATAAGATTATGTGTGATAATTGCCCATGTTATTACATAGATCAAACAGGCAGAGCTATAGCAGTAAGGTTTAAAGAACATCTTCCACTAAAGGGCGTAGGAACACGGTGGTCAGCCTTTGCGGAACTTCTGGTGCAAATAGCTCATACACCGAAACCTTTAGGTGACATAGAGCTACTACATCATGAAGTCAAGGGCTATAGACTCAACGCGCTTGAGGAACTACAAATTTATGCACACCTAATTACAGAGACAGGCTATTTACTGAACGATCAACTGTATCTAAAAAATAGGGCGTACTTCGAAGGCTTCCAGCCTATATTAGGTTTACAATAATTCATAATGCATATGACCATTACAGTTTCTGTAATTATAGAACCTTTCCTACAGATGTTCATACGAGATTTGTTGGTCAGTTTATAAGGCTTTGTAGTAGAATGTAAAACGCAGTCGTGCTGGATACTGTAATTAACTTACAATAGTAAAGTATAAAATTAATTCATAGCAAAAATGATATCTGACGCGTGCGTAATAAGAGTTTGATTCTTTGTGTCTCACGCATGCGCGCCGCCCTCTGTGAGGCAGACCGCGAAGCCCTCGCGGTCCACAGTCTCTAGTCACACAACGAGGCCCATACAACGGGCTTAAAGTGAATTTGCTACAGCTTGTGTAATAGAAGTGACAAAACCTTATGGTTATGCATCAAGTTTTATAAAGTTGACTTAGGACATGGCTTGTTGTAGGCAAGCATTTAAATAATATTTTATGTAAGTACTACACGTTGCATCCTGTAGGATGACCATATCTAATATAATTTACTAGCACATTATAATATTAACTTGTTGCAGGTTCTGAACCCAGGCGATCATCATAGGCCGCACCACCCGCTCCTTCCGCCTCCATGATTTCTACCTCACCATTTACGGCCGTCCTATCCACCTCACTCCTACCCTCAAATACCTTGGCCTCACACTCGACCGCCACCTCACCTGGACTCCCCATCTCCTTACCATCCACAACAAAGCTCACAACCGCCTCCGCCTCCTGAAACTCCTGTCCGGCCGGATGTGGGGTCTGCATCCTTCCACCATCCTTCACACCTACAAATCCGTGATCCGCCCCATCCTTTGTTATGCCAGCATCGCTTGGATTTCCGCCCCTCCCCGGTTCTATAAAGCCCTCCAAATCCTCGAACGCCATGCACTCCGCCTCGCCTTCCGCATCCGCCTTCCGTCCCCCACGCGCATCCTCTATGACCTCATCCCCTTCCCCTTCCCCCACCTTCTCCTTTTCCTTGAACACATCCGCACACTATATATTGTCCGCTGCCTTGATCCCCCTCACCCCCTGGTGTCTCCCTTCCTCTCCACTCCCAACCAGTTGCCGCGCCTTTACCGTTGCGTCCCTCCCTCTCTCCATCTCCACACCCTCCATCTCCTTTCCCAACACAACTTCCACCGTATACCACTCCCGGATGATGAGCTTCGCCCTGACATCTACCCTTCCTACCAACTCTAACCCCCTCTTCCTGCCTCCTCCTCAGGGCTCCCTCTCCTCCCCCTCCCTCCTTCTGAGCGGATTTCCCCTCCTACTCCCCAACCATCTCTTGTGCCTTCTTTCAGTGTCTCTGCGCTCCCTCCTGCCCTGTCTTCCCTTTTCCTCTCCCGCCCCATGTGTCTCCTGCCTCTTCGTGAACCCACGGTTGCCCCTCCTTTCTTCATCCCGCCGCTTCCCCAGCTGCCCCATGCTCTCCCCTCCTTTTCCATCCTCTCTGACCTTTCCCTCGGCAGGTCCCGCCTGGTAGTTTTATTCTTCGTCATGTGCGCTCCCAGTGGGTTTTAAGTGTGTTGTTTCGGAGTGTTTTTAATACTGTGGCCAACTTTTAACCTGTGCATGCGCATCCAGTGTCTTCTCTGTGTTTTAAGAATCGCCAACTGTGTTTTTTTAACTTTCTGGTGACTTTTTTAACTGTCCCCAATGAACGTCTACATGTCAGTGTATTTTTACCTCCATTTTCTCCCCTTACTCTGTTTTCTGTTCCCCTTTTTTACCTCCTTATGTATGTATTATTTTATTCTTGTTTTAGTTGTCATGTCACTCGGCTGAAGAGCGGCGGATTGTGCTGCTGACAGTCCTCCCCTGCTCATATGGGGCAGGGGCATGAAATCACAATAAAGAAAAAAAAACTGGTTCTGAAGAAGACGTTATTACTAACGTTAAAACCTAGGTAAATGATAGTTAACCTGCAACTGTAGACTGTATATTCTTATATAAACAATATCAGTTGCTGTCGCTGCATAAAAATGTTAAAAATTATGATTTTAGTTTCAGTCTTCCATGCAACGTTGCATTGACGTGTGTTGGTAGTGAGCCAGCATGTAGTATTACTTCAGTCATTGTGCGTAAAGGGCGAGAAGACATTCGAAAACAATCTAAAATTGTCGTATCAAAAGTACTGAAGTTTTTGACTGATCTGCCTAACAGTGAAGAAACCAGGAATAATATAAAGTTTGCGCAAGTTCACAACACGACAACATGACCTTGTGGTTTTTCAGAATCCAATGTATTCCTTGTTATCAGTGAAGTAACGTCATCAGAATCCGTGTTTTGATTCTCCAAGATAGGAACACAAATAAAAAGGGGAATCTTCGTAGTTTGACGACTTGGACAGAGTTATTGCCTAGCACTGGACTTATATACTACGATAGATGAGAGTATCTGATGACTAGAAACTACAGGGTTGAAATGCCTGGGCTAGCAGGACAGAGAGGATTAGGTTGTGGAAAGGGGCCAAAATAAGTTGCAGTCAGCTGCACTCAACATAAAAACTATTTATCAACACACAATATTACAAAAAGGATGCAAAACACTCAAAACTTTAATCGACCTCTTTTGATTAACTTTAGATTGGCTGTAGACCACACTCAAAATCCAAGAAAAAAAGTGGTTCAAATGGTTCTGAGCACTATGCGACTTAACTTCTGAGGTCATCAGTCGCCTAGAACTTAGAACTAATTAAACCTAACTAACCTAAGGACATCACACACATCCATGCCGGAGGCAGGATTCGAACCTGCGACCGTAGCGGTCGCCCGGTTCCAGACTGTAGCGCCTAGAACCGCACGGCCACTCTGGCCGGCAAAATCCAAGACACAAGGCCTAAGCAAGAAATTGAAATACAAGGTTCTTCTGGAGGTTTCACCCAAAAATATTTTCTAAATCTTCAATGTAAACAGGCCGAAGGCCTTAGCAATTTAATTTTAATGGAACTTGGCTGGAGGCCCCATATTAAGCAATAAGAAGAGTTTCAATCAAAAGGCAATAGGCCTTATCTTCCAACATATTATGCAAAATTCGGGTGAAGGCCCCATACGAAAGCATAACAATCTTATGCCTTAAGGGCAAGACAAAAACATTAATTTAAGAGATATTAATACTCGGCTGAAGGCCACATGTCAACCAAATAACTAAAACCCAGACAGGGAAATTACTATGTAACACACAAGGAATCGCGCTCAGAAGTTTCCAAGGGTCGGCCTGGGATTGTAACACTAGCGCCCATTTAGGCGAGACAGACAGCCTGTCTAACGACCTTTTAATCTGAAGGCAACCCAACCGACAGACAGCCGACCGACCAATCAACAAATCAGTTCCGCTCCACGCAACCAGCAAAACGACCACAAGATTTCAATACAACGACACATAGAATATTGGCGCCCACAACGACCAACAACACCTCAGCTGTTGAATTACATGCCGTGCTGGATAGCAGCAAAACGACGAGGAAAAAACACTGCCGAAAATTACGTCAACGACCAGGGCAGGTAACTGGAAAGTCAACGACCACAAGGCAGAAGATACCACTGGTCAACTTAAATAACAGGGAATAAATTAAGTTAAACTTCACAGGAAGACGCTGGAATCTCAGCTGACTTGAATACACACATTTTGTTGCTCGGGGGAATGTCCCAAGAGTGACAACCAGGATCAATGAAAAAATGTAAACAGTTGAGGCCCGATATTAGGTTAAGTGAGGACTCAACTGTCATGTCCAAGATCGGTGGGCAATGAACTTCGTAGCACTCATAAGCAGGACCCCACACTTCAACCACGTGTGCACACCGCCAGCGGCCCCGGCCAGACCACGCGCGATGGAGACTTCCTTGCTGCTCCATGCCAACCGATCGACTAGTCGCACACCAACCAGCTGGGAACTATATCCGGCACACCAAAGATAGTACAGCAGTACTAGTATTGATACACGCTGCTGCTGCCACTCATGGAGAGGACAGCAACATTATCGCGATAATCTCAGGAGAAATAAAACCACAGGACTGCAACCAAGGTTTAAGCCCAGGCAAGCATGACTCCAGCCAGCCACGGCTCAAGGGTGATATCGCAGAAAAAATTATTAAAGATTATTATTCTGGCTCAGAGATCGCCGTTCTTTGTCTTCTCCACTCACTTGGTTTTTGATTCAGAAATTGTAACGGTGGACGGAAATTTTTAATGGAATGCAGAGACATTTCAGAAGCAAGAACGAAGTTCTGTATACAATGCAATTATTTTGTGCAGAGGACAGTAATCTTGTAATATACTTCGATAAGACTTGGGTATCATAAGGCCATACGCACAAATATATTTTGGTCGGCTTCTATGGAAGTAGTGGCTTGTTGCTTGTATAATGTGCATGTCCGCAGCCCGTGGTCTTGCGGTAGCGTTCTCGCTTCCCGCGCACGGGGTCCCGGGTTCGATTCCCGGCGGGGCCAGGGATTTTCTCTGCCTCGTGATGACTGGGTGTTGTGTGTCTGCCATCATCATTTCATCCACATCGACACCCAAGTCGCCGAAGTGGCGTCAACTCGAAAGACTTGCACCAGGCGAACGGTCTACCCGACGGGAGGCCCTAGCCACATGGCAAAAAAAAAAAAAAAAAAAAAAAAAAAAAAAAAAAAAAAAAAAAAAAAAAAAATGTGCATTTCGGCGATGGGTACAGTGACGAAGGGTCAGTAAGAGCAGCAAATAAAATTTCGGGAGGTGGGTAATATTCTAGGTCGTATCTAGGAGAATCGTCCGAACAAAAATCGTAACGGTGGCACACAAGTACTCGAGTGCTGCACAGATTCTCTTGAAAATAAAATGCGTCCATAGTTGACGCAATACGATAATGATGTCTCAAACGGTATCGATATTAATTTAATAGTTATCTTAACAACTTTCTCGCTGGAAGTTTCTGCAAGATCCACCAGATCGCAAAACCATCAGCGACGTCATTTTTCGTCACACAGGCAGAACAGTTGCACACCCCTTGGGGTGCTTTGTTTTTTATCTTGGAATAATTTTATGTTTTCACGATAAAATATTTATCACATGAATCTATAAACTTCTAGAATGTTCGTATATTTTCTGTCCAAATATGTCAATGGTTCCGTTTTATCAACAGAATGAAGTAAAAAATTATTTTTCTTTAATTTCTTATAACGTTAGTTTTTATTATTTTTCGTTGCAGCTGGCAAAAATTTCCTTTTCTAAAGAACTCTATCATGTTCTAGATTAAAGCAGAGTGCCTAATATTTTTTCGGAATTTTTACCAACATTTGGAAACTGGCAGTGGTGTAAGTCAGTGAGATGAGCTTGAGGGCCGCTATAGTACGAGTGTTGCCCAGAAAGTGATGCACCGCATTTTTTCAACAATTCTTTAATGAACTTAATGAGAATTACACACATAAAAGAATGGTGTTTTATCTACCCCTCCGTTCTATGGCCTACCTACAGCGCGAAAGAAGGGCGTGTATGCCCTCTCGGTACCAATCCTTGTGCTGTTGGCGGAGCCAGTGCTTCACTGTGTGACTCACTTCCTCATCGTCCTCAAAATGCCGAGTCGTAATGCGTCTGCCCTCCCGAATGACAACTTCAGCTCGCTGCAATATGTCAGGTGTGACAGCCGTGGATGGTCTCCCCAACCGTAGCAAATCGTGGAGCTCCGCCCGAACCGCCTTCTGAAGACCTAACCCTCCGTGCCCAATGACTAACTGTACTTCTGTCGATAGCATATGCTCCACAAACTTTGCACAAGCGTTTGTGAATATTCCCCACAGTTTCTTTCTCTGCAGTGAGAAACTCAATGACGGCACTTTGCTTGTAACGTACATCACCTGCAGACGCCATTTTGAAACTGTCCTACAGCTACGCTGTCTGTTGGAAGAGACGGAAACTTGGCGTGCTCACTCTGGAGACTTCGAATAAGGCCTAGTTTACACGACGACATTGGGTTGCGCCACTCGTTGAATGGAATGAGTTGCACGCAAATACATATTTGACTGTAGACACGGCGAAACCAGTAAACACTTCAGTTTCGTCGTTTTATGGGTTCCTGAGTTATGTCTTAAATTAAAGTTTTGGCAGCTGCACGTCGCATTCGTTGTTATGGAGTTAAAGCTTGTTGCGTGGAATCGCTGCATAAGAAAAAAATAAGAAACGTTTTTCGATTCGTGACTGGATGAAGAAAAGACGTCAGCTCGGTTGCTCAGCTACCTTGCTGAAATAATTTATAATGGAAGACCCAATAAGTTCTTTTAATTATCTTAGAATGTCACTAGAACTGTTCACGTTTCTACTAAATAGAGTTAATTATGCGATAAGGAATAAAGATACTGTAATGCATGAACCACTGCCGCTAGAACTGAAATTACATATCACATTGCGTGCATTACAATTTAGAATACTCGGCGTGCTATAAGATGCGGTTTTAGTTGCTGATGACGCTTTTTCATAAACACCAATAATTATTAACATTAACAGTAATAATTATTAACACTGACAGCAGTAATTATTCGGAGCAGGCCACATTAAGAAGAGAATGGTTTGCAAATTACTCTCTTGAAGATAGAGCTCTTCAGTGGCAATATTTCAAAATTCAAACATATGTCAATAGGGAGCACTGTTGCGAGGTTTTAAATAAATAAATATTGAATAAAGAATGCAGCTTATTGATTTCTGTAGCTTCCCCTCCTGACAACAATATCCCTTAAAAAAAATCAACCAACTCGAACGATGGTTCAAATGGCTCTGAGCACTATGGGACTCAACTGCTGAGGTCATTAGTCCCCTAGAACTTAGAACTAGTTAAACCTAACTAACCTAAGGACATCACAAACATCCATGCCCGAGGCAGGATTCGAACCTGCGACCGTAGCGGTCTTGCGGTTCCAGACTGCAGCGCCTTTAACCGCACGGCCACTTCGGCCGGCTCGAACGATGGGATTTTAGTCTTGTAGACGAGAGCATTTCCACAGCTAGAATTACATTTGCTTGTATGTTTCTTAATTCAGTTGTATATGTGCTTCTAATTCAACAAATTTTGCCCTGCAGCTCAGATATTGTCAAATTATCTGTGTTCTGATTGCACGTGATGGTCTCAGGAGCAGCAATATGCTGCTTATTTTTGTAATCAGTATCACTGAAATCCCACGAACACCTATGAAAGAATAGACCTCCAAAAAGCGAACATTATTCTCCGTTCCCCACTTCATATTTCAGTTTGTCTACACTCTGCGAACACACATAACCTCAAAATTCATGCAACTAGTGTCGCCAAAGTTGGAAAACGCCGAAAGTGTTTAGTTTCACCGATGAGTTGAGCAAACGTGCGGCGCGCATGCGCAGTGGCCGGTAGTGCAATTGCCTGCAACCTGGTGTCGTCGTGTAAACTAGGCTTTATGCATATGAAACGTTTCACATTCGTAACCGTTTGCGGCTGAGAAAAAAATGCGGTGCATTACTTTCTGAACAACCCTCGTATTTTCCCCTTGGCACAGGGGCTGCAGAGGGAAAAAAAAAAAAAAAAAAAAACCATTGAAACCATGATCGGCGAACAACGAATCACAACAAGGCTGAGAACGAAATGTAGCCTACTGATATGAGGGCGTCGCCTCGCTCCCCGCCTCAACTCCCGCATACATTCTTCTCTGCTACCTTCTCTAAGCGACTGTACTCGACAAAGGTGATTTACTTTCTGCTACAAGGAGAATTCAACGAGGTAAACAACAACGCGGAAGAATAAACAGTCCAATATTTACTTTCGAGCTACACTTACGATTAGCAGAGTATAGGCTATACGCAGGGCCGGCGCAAGGCACTTGCTTGCTTTTTTTTTATTTTTTTTTTTTAGTACAAACTCAACATTCATGCCCAAGAGGGGATTCGAAACCAAACCTAGTAGGGGGCGGCTTCGGGAACTGTAGCATGGCGCCTCGACTACTTATCGGCAACCACTGCTGAACAAGGGGAGGGAGGAGGACTAATTTCTTCCTCACCACTGTGGCAGCACCGTCGTGTTTAAACCGGTGGAACAGAGAGGGGGAAGCAGTCTGGCGTAGACGCCACTGATGCCAGTATTCTGATGAGTGGAGCGCTGCCAGCATGTTAGGTGCCGTGCATTTACTCTTAACTAATTTTGCAGAAGAAGAAATCTAATTTGGAAATTCGAATGCAATGTTCGACACTGCGGTTACATGTTAAGCCTGAAGCAATTTTGCTAAGCCCTTCAATGTCAGTTTCCGAGTGTTTTATTCTCCCCGCATTATGGAAAAAAATGGTTGAACATTACTACAGTCACACATGTCCAACAACTATAATGGCTAGAAGTATTCCGAATGGGTAAATACGCTGCGAGTAATTAAAAGGGATAAAGGCATTGCTAATAAGCCTGGCATAAGTTGGGTTTCGACGAATTTTTGAAAATTTTTGCTATCCGTTTCTGAGTGATAGTCGGACGCTTTGGTTTTTAAGCCATGAAACACCTGTCTCCGCCTGCATGAACACCCCCGTTTGGTGGCTTACGGAGTATAAATGTAGGTGTAGATGTAGATCAGGGTGTATACGGCCCGGGATATCCGGGAAAAACCCGGGAATTTTTTCATCCGGGAAAAACCCGGGAATTTTTTAGAATTCCGGGATTTTTCATTGGTTTGGATTTCAGTTAAAGGTTTGTAGGTTTGACATGTAAGATCTGATACGCTGACAAAGAACTTTAGTCCACTACTGCTGAATAATACTGCAGCAATGAAACATAAATCAGAGAATAACACCAAAATAAACGTTTAGTCGCATAGAAAATGGATAATTTACACAATGCACAGACCAGTTTGCCGACACCGAAATGTGTCAAAGGCTTTAGGTCGAAGATTATGCAGTACGTCCGTAACAACTAACGTGCAGTCGATGTGCGTGACGTCACAATTGTTTACACTTCTAACAGATCATCAAAAAATATTACGAATAGTGGCTTGAGATGCATTACTTTCAAAGTAAATTTCCACGCAAGATGATTTATGTTACGTGTGAGAATGTGCAGTGAATTTCTTAAATCACAGGGAGTTATAATTCTCATTCAAAACGTAACACTTTGAGGATCAGCCATTTGAAAAATGTCGGGCCCAGAAGATAAGTCATTTATGCCACTATTTAAAATTTCACCGGCACATTTGTATTTGATAAGACTTAACGTGTAACACACGATAAAAAAAGACCGAGATTCAAGTAAGTTTTCATATTTAATGTTGTCCTTTCATAGATAAATTATGCAATTGATAGAAAAAACTGTAAGTGACCTTCCAAAAAATTTTGCATAATGTGTTACTGAACAATGTCACAAGTCTCTTCATGCAAGAATACTTCGACTTTTCTGCACAACTGATAATCATTTTGGCACGATTTTAATTGCCAAATTAGAGCCTGTTAGTAGGCCTACGGACTTCCTATCATTGTAGGACTGATAACAGTGGATGCCAATAGACGATACAATTCTCGTTCATACATACACATCTACTTACGAGTTAACCGGTGTAGAAACGGATATTGCTGACTTGAGCGAGCTCGGCCTACCTTCGCAACGTACGCGCCGCGGCCTGTCTTTCTCGTAGGCCTCGTGCTCTGAATAACTGCCGTCATTCGCTAGCGAGATCACGTGACATGAGCTATGACTGGCTGACAAAAGTGCATCGCTCAACACAATCTCTATTTTAGAGTTTCGGAAGCTACCGTGCTGTAATTTGTGTATATACTTTCGCAATACAAAAATAAACTGTGTATATTGTCTCGCATCAAACTTTCCAATCACATTATTTTTCCTGGATTTCGTTTCCTAAAGTTCTGGGACGTCCTCCGGTATAAGACCTTTACGATTCAAAGGACTGATAGGTTTTACAGCTCCGAGGGAAAGTATACTGTTACTTAAGACGGATGTATTTTCACCCGCTTTATACGTAATTTCATCCGGGAGAAATTGTTTTTAACCGGGAAATCCGGGAATTTTTTTTCTTGTCCACGTAGGCACCCTGTAGATGTAGATGTAAACCCTGACCGACACTTTTGTGTGACAATGCTACTCGCATACTAGATGTGAGCATATATTAAGAGCTTTGAGACTGGCCACTCAGTGGCCGAAACCTAGGTAGATCTGAAAAGTAAAAACAAAAATTGCGATTGTTTGCTGACAGTCCCTACAGATTTGTTTAAATAAAATTCAACAAACGTTTTGTAAAAAAAAAAAGACGGGGGGGGGGGGGGGGCGGCAGTTTAGCAGCTCACACGGGGCGGCACTTGGGCTTGCGTCGGCCCTGGCTATACGCGATCGTCATTCGACCCAGTGTAGAGGAAAACAGGCCGCGGCACAATCCCGACGGCAAAGGGCGACTGTGACCGCGTATGTCCGGGACGAAGTCCGCGCGCGCTCTGTGGTGCGTGACGGCGCAGCATCGCGCGACTCGGTGGGTCGGCGCCCGCTCTGTAAACAAGCGAGCAGCGGTGGGCGGGGCCCTCGGCACGTGGCGCCACGCACGCCCGCCAATCACGACAGCCGCGCTAACCGTCCGACGGAAGTTACCGAGTCCACCGCGGGAAGGGCGCACGCTAGCACGCACGCCACCCATCCCGCACACACGTACGTGCCAAGTATCCCAATACGAAGAAGATCGTCTGTCATGCTAGACTACACCTACACCAAAAAATATAACCTCCTTACATTTGGTGTTCTACATCACATGCTCAACCACAACTAGAGATCCGTGAAGGGCAGAGAAATACTATCCGCATCAACATTTGCAAATCTTATCTGTATCCACGGATATTAAAATTTTGTGGCTCACTTTATTGTTGTTGTTGTTGTTGTGGTCTCCAGTCCTGAGACTGGTTTGATGCAGCTCTCCACGCTACTCTATCCTGTGCAAGCTTATTCATCTCCCTACTGCAACCTACATCGTTCTGAATCTGCTTGGTGTATTCATCTCTTGGTCTCCCTCTACGATTTTTACTCTCCACGCTGCCCTCCAATGTTAAATTGGTGATCCCTTGATGCCTCAGAACATGTCCTACCAATCGATTCCTTCTTCTAGTCAAGTTGTGCCACAAACTTCTCTTCTCCCCAATCCTATTCAATACCTCCTCATTAGTTATGTGATCTACCCATCTAATCTTCAGCTTTCTTCTGTAGCACCACATTTCGAAAGCTTCTATTCTCTTCTTGTACAAACTATTTATCGTCAATGTTTCACTTCCATTCATGGCTACACTCCATACAAATACTTTCAGAAATGACTTCCTGACACTTAAATCTACACTCGATCTTAACAAATTTCTCTTCTTCAGAAACGCTTTCCTTGTCATTGCCAGTCTACATTTTATATCCTCTCTACTTCGACCATCATCAGTTATTTTGCTCCCCAAATAGCAAAACTCCTTTACTACTTTAAGTGTCTCATTTCCTAATCTAATACCCTCAGCATCTCCCGACTTAATTCGACTACATTCCATTATCCTTGTTTTGCTTTTGTTGATGTTCATCTTACATCCTCCTTTCAAGACAGTGTCCATTCCGTTCAACTGCTATTCTAAGTCCTTTGCTGTCTGTGGCAGAATTACAATGTCATCGGCGAACCTCAAAGTTTTTATTTCTTCTCCATGGATTTTAATACCTACTCCGAATTTTTCTTTTGTTTCCTTCACTGCTTGCTCAATATACAGATTGAATAACATCGGGGAGAGGCTACAACCCTGTCTCACTCCCTTCCCAACCACTGCTTCCCTTTCATGCCCCTCAACTCTTATAACTGCCATTTGGTTTCTGTACAAATTGTAAATAGCCTCTCGTTGCCTGTATTTTACCCCTGTCACCTTCAGAATTTGAAAGAGAGTATTCCAGTCAACATTGTCAAAAGCTTTCTCTAAGTCTACAAATGATAGAAACGTAGGTTTGCCCTTCCTTAATCTAGCTTCCAAGATAAGTCGTAGGGTCAGTATTGCCTCACGTGTTCCAATATTTCTACGGAATCCAAACTGAACTTCCCTGAGGTCGGCTTCTACCAGTTTTTCCATTCGTTGTAAAGAATCCGCGTTAATATTTTGCAGCCGTGGCTTATGAAACTGATAGTTCGGTAATTTTCACATCTGTCAACAACTGCCTTCTTTGGGAGTGGAATTATTATATTCTTATTGAAGTCTGAGGGTATTTCGCTTGTCTCATACATCTTGCTCACCAGATGGTAGAGTTTTGTCAGGACTGGCTCTCCCAAGGCCGTCAGTAGTTCTAATGGAATGTTGTCTACTCCTGGGGCCTTGTTTCGACTCAGGTCTTTCAGTGCTCTGTCAAACTCTTCACGCAGTATCATATCTCCCATTTCATCTTCATCTACATCCTCTTCCATTTCCATAATATTGTCCTCAACTACATCGCCCTTGTATAGACCCTCTATATACTCCTTCCACCTTTCCGCTTTCCCTTCTTTGCTTAGAACTGGGTTTCCATCTGAGCTCTTGATATTCATACAAGTGTTTCTCTTTTCTCCAAAGGTTTCTTTCATTTTCCTGTAGGCAGTATCTATCTTACTCCTAGCATTCTTTCGGTAACAAGGAGCTCTGACGACATGCTTGAGCTTGGCCTGACGTTTCGTCTACTAAAGTCAGATCTTGTAATTAACATTCCACTGGCTAAGAACGTACAGATCGGTCATGATCACATTTTAGTACATCAGAGTCTGTCATAGTCTTGATGCGTTCCACAGGTTACAGTTCTACATCGTAATTACTGAAACCTATTTTGGGATTTTTTTCTGCCGAACATTTCTGTACCATTGGGAAGTCAAATAAAGCTGTTACCAGTTGTCGTGTATTGCGTCCTGTCAGATCTTTGTAATGTAGCTCCTTTAATGGCTCTGAGCGCTATGGGACTTAACTTCTGAGGTCATCAGTTCCCTAGAACTTAGAACTACTTAAACCTAACTAACCTAAGGGCATCAAACACATCCATGCCCGAGGCAGGATTCGAACCTGCGACCGTAGCAGTCCCGCGGCTCCAGACCGTAGCGCCTAGAACCGCTCGACCACTCCGGCTGGCGCTCCTTTAATATACGTACTTTAATACACAATGATACTAAAGCATGTTAACATACCGCCCTTCTCAATGTTATAAGCAAACGTTGCGGAGTGTAATTGGAAATAGGCTATATTTTAAGAGAAGTGTTGAGAGAAACACAAGTTTTACATCATACATTAGTTTATGTCGTATGTGAAATACAAACAGGAGCCAAAGTATGGAGCAAAATTTCCAAACGATGGGGTTTTCTAGAACAGTCTTCATATCACATGTCTTCATGTCACATGCTTTCAGTATTTCCATCGGTGACAGCTGTTAATCCAAGCAAAACATTAATTACTCATATTTAAGGCAGCTGCTAGTGCGACGGAAATCGGTTGTAAGTCTAAATTCTATACTGGCTAATAAAAAACTGGAAAAAGAATAAATGCTTTGTGAAATTAATTGTCTAAAGAAACATTTGATGCGCCTTTCGGTTATACTCGAAATCACGTACTTTTTTCTCGGGGGAGTGACGAAATCACTTGTAAATGTAGACATTACACTGAGATGAGCCGCACGGAATGGTCGCGCGGTTTGAGGCTCCACTTCACGGAGTGCGCGGCCTCTCCCGCCGGAGGTTCGAGTCCTCCCTCGGGCATGTGTGTGTGTGTGTGTGTGTGTGTGTGTGTGTGTGTGTGTGTGTGTGTGTGTGTGTGTCGTTATTAGCATAAGTTAGTTTAAGTAGTGTGTAAGTCTAGGGACTGATGACCTCAGCAGTTTGGTCCCTTAGCAATTCACACACATTTGAACATTTTGAACACTGGGGTGACAAAAGTCATGGCATAGCTCCTAACATCGTGTCGGACATCCTTTGTCCGGCGTAGGGCAGCAGCTCGACGATTCTGCCTCTATAGGCGTCCATAATGGCGAAAGTGCAGCCGGTGCAGGATTTTGTGCACGAACTGACCTCTCGATTACATCAGTGGGATTCAAGTCGGGCGATCTGGACGGCCAAATCATTTTCTCCAGATGTCTTCAAACCAATTGCGAACAATTGTGGCCCGGTGACATGATACACTGTCATCCACAAAAATTCCATCTTTATTTGGGAACATTAAGTCTATAATGGCTGCAAATGGTCTCCTCGTAGAGGAACATGACCGTTTCCATTCAACGATGGGTTCAGTTGGACCAGAGTACTCCGTCCATTCCAAGTAAACACAGCCCACACCATTATGGAGCCACTATCAACTTTCACAGTGCCATGTTGAAAACTTGGCTTCATGGTTTCGTGGGGTCTCCGCCGCATTCTAGCCCTATCATCACCTCTTACCAACCAATATCGAGATTCATCTGACCAGTCCACGGTTTTCCAGTCGTCTAGGGTCCAACCGACATGGTCACGAGCCCAGGAGAGGAGCTGCAGGCACTGTTGTACTGTTAGCAAAGTCGCTCGCGTCGGTCGTCTGCTGCCACAGCCCATTAACGAACGCACTGTCCTGACAGATACGCTCGACGTATATCCCACATTGATTTCTGATGTTATTTCACGTTAGCATCGGCAACTCTAAGCAATTGCCGCTGCTCTCGGTTGTTAAGTGAAGGCTGTTGGCCACTGCGTGGTGTGCGACATTGCCTGAAATGTGGTATTCTCGACAGACTCTTGACGCTATGGATCCGGGGACACTGAATTCCCTAACGATTTCCGAAACGGAATGTCCCGGGCGTCTAGCTCCAACTACCATTCCGCGTCCAAAGTCTGATAATTCCCGTTGTGCAGCCATGATCATGCCCGAAACTTTTTCACATGTATCACCTGAGTACAAATGATGGCCCCCCCCCTAATGCACTAGCCTTTTATGCCTTGTGTACACAATACTACCGCCATCTGTATGTGTGCATGTCTCTGTTTCACGCCTTTTGTCGCCTCAGTATAAGCGACATCACCAGCGAGGAAAAAAAAGTTGCTGACTGCAGTGGCTATCGGCAGTTTTCCTCGTGGCTGCTGCCTATTCATAACAGGAGCTGTCTGTCCGCCTCGGTAACTGCGCGCAGAGCGCGGCGAATTACCAATTGAAAAGGCCGGTTTTCGATTCCCGAGCAGGTCACACATTTTCTAACTAGGGGATTGAGCGCTGCGTTTTCCTTACTTTCGTATCTTCATAATTGACATTACTATTGAGGTGGCTGAATGAGCACGGCCTGAAAACCAATAAATTTAAAAAAGGAAAAAAAAACACTGGGCTTGGGCGGTGATGGTGTGCGAAGACGCGAGGTGGAGTAGGGTCTACAATAGCATTGATTTTTTTTGCGGCTCTGGTTATACGGAATCGTATCTCAGAATGAAAGGCAGCCTACACTTACTAAAGTTGGTCGACATCGGTAACAAATGGGGACTGATTATCGCTGAGAAAAGTTTGTATGATAAGCAGTTTGTTGTCCAAGGTGATTAACGAGGCTGATTTGTAATGGACGGCAGGTCAGGCATTTCAAGTTGCCGGCAGTGGAATAACAGTTGATTTACCTTCTATATCGACTGGATACGTTGCTAAAGCAAAAAACAATACTGTAGTTCCTCTATCCTGGTAGTACATCGTAGTGTCTAGAAGAAGCGCTGTGGTACTATCTTCTTGTGGGTCGAGTTAAAAACACTTACTCGTGAGGACTGGGTGTTGTGTGATGTCCTTAGGTTAGTTAGGTTTAAGTAGTTCTAAGTTCTAGGGGACTGATGACCATAGATGTTAAGTCCCATAGTGCTCGGAGCCATTTTTTTTAAAAACACTTACGTTTACTGACTGGATAAATATGCTTACACGGATGGACGTCTTAACTCCATAGAGTTTAACAGTGTATCATCTTAAGCTTGTGTTTTATTTTTTGTAACACTGGTCACTGTTGTCTGGCATTTAATTACGATTGTTTTGAAGGCTTTGCTGGCCAGCCGTTCAAACCTAGTTAATTTAATGCCACTAGAACGGATCAAGTCGTCAAAGGCTATTGCCTGGGAGCACGGACGTATATAAGGGGGGTCCAGCGGGTCCGGACCCCCCCCCCCCCCCCCTTAGTTTACACAAAAACGCCAATATTAGAAAAATACCCGCTTCTGAAACCCCGTGCCACAAAATAGTCGCGCACTGCACTTGATCGACGTAGTGACAAGCCATGGAGGAATGAGGCTGCAAAAAATAGCTGTGCCCTGCGGCGGGGTGTCTATCCCCACCCTGACTATGTGTGCAACGGAAGTGAGTGCAATCTTGCCAACCGTAGCGGAATTCCGCTACGCATATTAGAGTTTTTTGGCCTTCGTGGCGTAGCGGCGAAATTCTGAAATTGTTAAAAATGTAGCGGAATTCAACATTCTTTGGCGAAATGTAAAACCCTCGTAAATTGTCACTGCCAAGTAAAAAACATGTAATATATGCACGGGAATGCAGATACCGAACACTCTTTCTCCATGATGACAGACATTAAAAATAAAAGACTTATTAAGTTACTCGCAGAAACGTTAAGTGACTTGTTGGAAGTGTGACTAGACACCCAAAACAAGAATCGTTATTGATCATTATTATGTTTCGTACATAATTACGGAGGAACATTTCCCTAAGTTTGAAAAACGTATCAGTTATTATCTGAGAACTGAATGTGATCAAAACATTGCTGCATCAACAAATTCGTACATTTCACTGTGATTTTAATAAACATTGAAACGTTTCACACACAACGCTAAAAATTTTTTTAAAAAACTTGTAAATTAACTCCTTACGCCTTAGCCAATTCAGATTCCATATCGACCTAGCTATCGCTGATCGTTAAATGCCCCAGCTTGAAAGATATGGAATATATTTGTTTATAGCTTAAATTATTTATTTAGCCTGTATATCGTCAGGAATTATGTAGACCAGGGGTTCCCAACAAAATTTTCTCGAGGACCCCCTCATCGAACATGATTGCTACCTTGTCATATCACAGTATCAAGTAACTAAAAAAGCCATATTAAGAGTCTTTTTCTACGTTTTCTATTTTTGGTACATAGAAAAAACATTGTCATATTCATTGTTGAAAAAATATTGAGCGGCCAAAACAAAAAATCTGTTATTGTACGAAACATATATATATTTTTTCTAATAGCACCTTGCGGACCCATCTGGCACAGCTCGCGGATCCCTGGGGTTCCGCGGACCACCTGTTGGGAACCACAGATGTAGACTGTATCATAAAGTACATTTGAAACTATAGTGGAATTTGGATGTGCTCGTAGCGGAATTAACTTATTTTTGGCTGGCAATACTGAACGGTACCAATGCAGTGTGTTCTGTCTCTTCCCCTGGGGTAGTCACAATTAGAGTGATGAAGTTTCGGGCGTCGTGTGTTAAGCCAGCTTAAACTGTGCGTGCGTGTGTTTAGTTGTTAAAAGAGTCGTGTTTGAAAAGAAAAAAAAATATGAAACGGACAAGACAGAAATCCCTTCTGGCTTTTTTTCTAAAAAAGAGACACACAATTCTGATGCACTTGTTTCGAAAGAGAGTGGCATGTCACCACGTGATGCGAAATCCCAGCATGAAGAAGCGGGACCATCCAGGAAAACTGCGGATAAAGCAAAGAAGGATGAGTCTCCTATTTACAATTATAAAATGGGTCATATGATTATGAGTCGCAGTTTTGTAAAAAATAAAGAAGAACCTTCTAGTTTAACATTTAATTACAAGGAACAAATGGGCCTATCGCAAAATACGTTACACCAATTTTTTCTAGTTTAATTCTGCGTTAGGCTATTACATAAGAGAATTTGGTTATAATGTTTAATAACTATTTTCTATTCATATTTACAGTAACAATTGCCTGGCTTATGGGCGTTTTCCCTAGGAACTACTCACTTCAAAACTCTTGAAACGTGTTAGTCTGATGTTAATGAAATTTCAAGTGGTTACAGGCAAATGTATTGGCAGCGTAAATCTCAACTTACAGAATTACTCAATCACTTATTGAAAGTTTCTTATAATTTTTCTAAAATAAGTTTTCCATGCCCAATATAAACATAGAAAGCGTGTCATTGTCTTGGAGCTCTTTTTTTTGTGATACCTAATCTTGAAACTACGATCACTGAGACTGTACAGTGTGATATAATTTTATGAAGTTTAATATTGAATAATGGTTGCAACTTTGCCCATGTTGAAGTAGCTTTTTTTTGCCAGCAAAAATGGTGCCTGTTCATTGGCTGAAAAGTAAATGTGACAAATAGTGGTGGATAACAAATTTTGCACCCCTGGCGGTGCAACTAGTTTGTGAAGAAATTATTAGTAAGTTAGCAGCAAGACGTAAAAGGTTAAATATAATACTTTAAAGTAAAGTAATTAATGTTTGTTTTTAAATTAGCTTACGACCTGAAGTTACAGCAAAATGCCAAATTGTCACAATTTAAATACAAAGACTAATATAATAATATTATTGCTTAATAAAAATGATTAATAATGATATTCAAAAATATATAATTACCTCCAGTGTTAGCTTACAATTGTTTGCTTTTTCATAAATAAATACCTCAACAGCTACAATACATATGTTTTGTTTATAGACGCTTGGATCAATTAGTGATTTTCTACAGTATGTAATACGGATGCTGACGTATTTGTGGGTTTTTTAATTTCTGCTTGGTTGACTCTATTGGCGTTAACAGCAAAACCTTTTTATGTGGTGGCCGAAGACAGGTTTACCTTCCTAAATGATAGTGTTGGACCCCCCCCCCCTCCCCCCATGCAAAAGCTGTAGGTACGTTTCTGCCTGGGAGTCAAGTAGTACACCAATAAGCGGAAGCAATGTATGGTGCCTGAATTTCGAACGTCCTTGCAGTTGAAATAGAATTAATTTTACTATTTCCCCTTGTTTTGTAATACATCTAACATTCAGTTCGTTGAAAGTTGGAATTTCGTCAGATTTGGTACGAGTGTTGGAACTTTCATAGTGGCAACTATTTATTTACAGCTCGTACAAAATAGATACGTGTTTCAAAGTTTTACTGACCTTCAAAATGACCTGCAAAATGACGGTCAGGTCCTGCAGAAAGTGTCATCACTTCTGTCTCTATGCTCTTCATTTTTGGAACACAACCTACGACCACCTTAGAGACAGAAGTGATGACACTTTCTGCAAGACCTGACCATAATTTCACAAACTGCGACATCGTCGCGAAAAAACACAGTGACCCGTATATGTAATAAGTTTCCTTTAATTTACGTCTATGGTCGCAATCTTTCCTGTTTAACAGATTACCAGTTTCGGTCTTTAATGACGATCATCAGATCTGTCTCATAAAAACAAAGTCCTAATGCACTGCAGCCATAGTGGCGTAGTCAAATGTTAAATGCGGAATCAGCACCAGCATCGTCAAATACATATAAATACCATCACATGCACGAGTCATGCTGTCAGTAAAACTGCTGTTGGTTTTAAACAGTAGTTTTACTGACTACATGACTCGTGCATGTGATGTGATTTATATGTACGAGGGCAGTTCAATAAGTAACGCAACACATTTTTTTTCTCGGCCAATTTTGGTTGAAAAAACCGGAAATTTCTTGTGGAATATTTTCAAACATTCCCGCTTCGTCTCGTATAGTTTCATTGACTTCCGACAGGTGGCAGCGCTGTACGGAGCTGTTAAAATGGCGTCTGTAACGGATGTGCGTTGCAAACAACGGGCAGTGATCGAGTTTCTTTTGGCGGAAAACCAGGGCATCTCAGATATTCATAGGCGCTTGCAGAATGTCTACGGTGATCTGGCAGTGGACAAAAGCACGGTGAGTCGTTGGGATAAAGCGTGTGTCATCATCGCCGCAAGGTCAAGCAAGACTGTCTGATTTCCCGCGTGTGGGCCGGCCGTGCACAGCTGTGACTCCTGCAATGGCGGAGTGTGCGAACACACTCGTTCGAGATGATCGACAGATCACCATCAAACAACTCAGTGCTCAACTTGACATCTCTGTTGGTAGTGCTGTCACAATTGTTCACCAGTTGGGATATTCAAAGGTTTGTTCCCGCTAGGTCCCTCGTTGTCTATCCGAACACCATAAAGAGCAAAGGAGAACCATCTGTGCGGAATTGCTTGCTCGTCATGTGGCTGAGGGTGACAATTTCTTGTCAAAGATTGTTACAGGCGATGAAACATGGGTTCATCACTTCGAACCTGAAACAAAACGGCAATCAATGGAGTGGCGCCACACCCACTCCCCTACCAAGAAAAAGTTTAAAGCCATACCCTCAGCCGGTAAAGTCATGGTTACAGTCTTCTGGGACGCTGAAGGGGTTATTCTGTTCGATGTCCTTCCCCATGGTCAAACGATCAACTCTGAAGTGTATTGTGCTACTCTTCAGAAATTGAAGAAACGACTTCAGCGTGTTCGTAGGCACAAAAATCTGAACGAACTTCTCCTTCTTCATGACAACGCAAGACCTCACACAAGTCTTCGCACCCGAGAGGAGCTCACAAAACTTCAGTGGACTGTTCTTCCTCATGCACCCTACAGCCCCGATCTCGCACCGTCGGATTTCCATATGTTTGGCCCAATGAAGGACGCAATCCGTGGAAGCCACTACGCGGATGATGAAGGAGTTATTGATGCAGTAAGACGTTGGCTCCGACATCGACCAGTGGAATGGTACCGTGCAGGCATACAGGCCCTCATTTCAAGGTGGCGTAAGGCCGTAGCATTGAATGGAGCGTTGAAAAATAGTGTTGTGTAGCTAAAAGATTGGGGAATAACCTGGTGTATTTCAATGCTGAATAAAACAACCCCTGTTTCAGAAAAAAAAGTGTTGCATTACTTATTGAACTGCCCTCGTATTTGACGATGCTGGTGCTGATTCCGCATTTAACAGTTGACTATGCCACTATGGCTGCAGTGCATTAGGACTTTGTTTTTATGAGACAGATCTGATGATGGTCATTAAAGACCGAAACCGGTAATCTGTTAAACAGAAAAGATTGTGACCACAGACGTAAATTAAAGGAAACTGACCATAATTTTGTAGAACAATGCTCAAGCACGTACGGTGCAAGCTGTTACTAACTTGTTTGACTAATGGGGCTGCTAAGTGCTATACCACTTACTGCACTTCCCTAACTTAAGCCCTCGTAAGTTCAACTTGATTTCTAAACTGGAGGAAACACTTCACAGCATTCGTTTCAGAACTGCTACAAATTCGTCGGGCAATAGACCGCACCGCTCGAACTGTCAACACAATTGGCACTGCTAAGAGTATCCTATGACTTCCACATCGCTGGCAATGGTTTATACACAATGCTGGTGACTACTCTGAAGGTCAGTAAATCTTTGAAACACGTATCTGTTTTGTACGAGCTGTAAATAAATAGTTGCCACTATTAAAGTTCTAGCCCTCGTACCAAAGCTGACGAAATTCCAACTTTCAACGAACTGAATGTTAGGTGCCTTACATAAATAAGGGGAAATAGTAAAATTAATTCTATTTCAACTGCAAGGACGTTCGAAATTCAGGCACCATACATTGCTTCCACTTATTGGTGTACTACCTGACTACACACACACACACACATACACACACACACACACACACACACACACACACACACACATGACCGCTACACTGCGAGCTCTGACTGGAATGCGACTGTCACGTGAATAAGCCTGGAGTTGTGCAGGGGGAGAGATAGCAGGGTATGGCTGGGAGGAGAAAAGAGCACTGTCTAGTGAGCATGCAGGGACTAAGACTGCTAGGCTCAGCATTGGGAGGTGGGGTGTGGGGGAAAAAACAGGGAGCGGAAAAGTGGAGAGGACAAGTTCGTACACTGGCAAAGAGTGACACACAAAGAAGTTGAGGGAATATAAAAAGGGATGAGATGCGAGGACGAGTGGGCAGAAACTGCTGGGTGGAGGGTGTGGGGACAGTAGGTTACCATAGGTTGAGACCAGGGCAATTTTGGGAGTGGAGAATGTGTTGTAAAGATAACTCACATCTGTGTAGTTCGGAAAAGGTGGTGGTGGAGGGAGGATCCAGATGACCTGGGTTGTGAAGCAGTGATCAAAATCAAATGGTTCAAATGGCTCTGAGCACTATGAGACTTAACATCTAAGGTCATCAGTCCCCTAGAACTTAGAACTACTTAAACCTAACTAACCTAAGGACATCACACACATCCATGCCCGAGGCAGGATTCGAACCTGCGACCGTAGCGGTCGCGCGGTTCCAGACTGAAGCGCCTTTAACCGCTTGGCCACACCGGCCGGCTCAAAATCAAGCATGGTATGTTCAGCTGTTTGTTGTGCCATAGGATGGTCTACTTTGTTTTTGGCCACAATCTGGCAGTGGACAGTTGGTTGGTTGTTATTCCAACATAAAAAGCCATGTAATGGTTGCAGCAGAGTTGATTTCGCAGGTGGCCTGGCCTTTCATAGGCTTAAATAAGCCTGTGACAGAGCTGGGGTAGAAGTGCTGGGTCAGTGAATTGGGCAGGTCTTGCGCCTAGGTCTTTCATTACAGGCTCATTTTACCCCATCAAAGGTCATGCCACCTGTGAAAGCATTCATGTTATATACCACCTCTGCTGCAACCGTTGCACAACTTTTTATATTGGTACGACCACCAACCATGAACCATGGGTCTTGTTGTCATTGTCAGTAAGGTGGCTTGTGTCATGCAGTGATACAGATAGCCATACTGTATTTGCAACCACAGTGGAGGGGTACATGTTGAGAGGCCAGAAAAATGTGTTGTTCCCACAGAGGGGTAGCAAGCAGCCTTTTCAGTAGTTGCAAGCGCAACAGTCTGGATGATTGACCGGTCTGGCCTTGTAACACCAACAAAAATAGGCTTGTTGTGCTGGTAGTTCAAAATGGTTCAAATGGCTCTGAGCACTGTGGGACTCAACTGCTGAGGTCATAAGTCCCCTAGAACTTAGAACTACTTAAACCTAACTAACCTAAGGACAACACACACATCCATTCCCGAGGCAGGATTCGAACCTGCGACCGTAGCGGTCGCGCGGTTCCAGACTGTAGCGCCAGAACCGCTCGGCCACCAGCAGCCGGCGGTGCTGGTAGTGAAAACAGCTGAAATCAAGGGGAGAGTACAGTCATAATTTTTCCTGAGGGCATACAGCTCTGCTCTATGGTTAAATGACAATAGTATCCAATTAGTTAAAATATTCCAGAGGTAAATGAGCTCCCATTGGTATCTCCAGGCAGGGACTACTCAGGAGGATGTCGTCATCAGGAGAAACAAAACTGTCGTTCTACAGATTGGATCGTGGCATGTTAGAGCCCTTAACCATGCAGGTATGCAGGTAGGTTAGAAAAGGTAGAAAGGAAAATGGATAGGTTGAATTTAGATATGGGGAGAATTAGTGAAGTTCAGTGGTAGGAGGAACACAACTTCTGGCCAGGTGAATACTTGGTTATAGATACAAGGTCACAAAGGGGTAATGTAGGAGAGGGTTTAATAATGAATTAGAAAACTGGAATGCAGGTAAACTACTATGAAGAACATATTTAACACATTATTGTAGCCAAGATAGACACAAAGTCCACACCTACCACAGTAGTATAAGTTTATATGCCAATTAGCTCTGCAGATGATGAAGAGATTGAAGAAATGTATGGTGAGATACAAGAAATTATTCAGATCCTTAAGGGAGACGAAAATTTAATTGTTATTGGGGACTGGAATTCGATAGTGGGAAAAGGAAGACAAGAAAAAGTAGTAGGTGAATATGGACTTGGGGAAAGGAACGAAAGACAAAACCGCCTGGTAGAATTTTGCATGAACATAGTTTAATTATCGCTAATATTTGGTTTAAGAAACATGAAAGAAGGTTGTATAGGTGGAAGAGGCCTGAAGACACCACAAATTTCAGACTGATTATATAACGGTAAGACAGAGATTTTGGAAACAGATTTTAAATTATAAGACATTTCTAGGGGTAGATACAGACTCTGGCCCATATGTATTGGTTATGAACTGTAGATTAAAAATAAAGAAATTACAAAAAGATGGAACATTAAAGAGATGGGACCTGTATAAGTTGAAAGAACCAGAGGCTCTTGAGAGTTTCTGAAGGAACATTAGGCAATGGTTGACTAGACTGGGGGAAAGGAATGCAGGAGAAGAAGAATGGGTAGCGTTAAGAAATGAAATAGTGAAGACAGCAGAGGGTCAACTAGATAAAAGGACATGGCCTTGTAGAAATCCTTCGATATCACGGGACGTATTGAATTTAATCAATGAAAGGAGAAAGTACAAAAAAAGCAGCAAATGAAACAGGCAAAAGGGAATACTAATGTCAAAAACATGAGATTGACAGAAAATGCAAAATAGCTAAGCAGGAGTGGGAAGAAGACAGATGTAAGGGTTTAGAAGCGTATTTCACTACGGAAAAGATAGATACCGCCTATAGGAAAATTAAAGAGGCTTTGTGGAAAGAAAAGAAGCTCCGTGAATATCAAGTACTCAGATGGAAAAGCCGTCCTAATCAAAGAAGGGAAAGATGAAAGATGGAAGGAGTATGTAGAGGGTCTGAACATGCAAGGTGAACTTGAGAGCAATATTATAGAAAATGAAGTGGACATAGATGAATGTGATACTGGAGGTTCGATACAGCAAGAAGAATTTGACAAAGCTCTGAAAGATCTAAGTCGAAACAATGCTCGGAGTAAATGGTATTCCACCAGCCTGATAGCCTTGGGAGAGCCAACTATGACAAAATTCTTCCTTCTGGCATACAAGATGTATGAGACTAGCAAAATACCCTCAGAATTCAAAAAGGATGTAGTAATTCCAATTTCAAAAAAGCAGTTGCTGACAGGTGTAAAAATTACCATATTATCAATTCAATAAGTCATTATTGCAAAATATTAACTTGAATTCATCACAGAAGAATGGAAAAATTGGTAGAAGCCAACATCAGGGAAGATCAGTTTGGCTTCCAGAGAAATGCAGGAACACACAAGGCAATATTGGCCCTACGACTTCTCATAGAATATAGGTTAAGGAAAGACAAATCTATCTTTATAGCATTTGTAGACTTAGAGAAATATTTTGACAATGTTAATTGGACTACTCTCTTTCAAATTCTAAAGGTGGCAGGGATAAAATACAGGGAACAAAGGCTGTTTATAATTTCTACAGAAAACCAGATGGCAGTTATAAGAGTCGAGCAGCACGAAAGGGAAGCAGTGGTTGATGTATATCGAATAAGCAGTAATGGAAACAAACCAAACGTTTGGAGTAGGAATTAAAATTCAGGGAGAAGAAATAAAAACAACAACAAACCAGCTGCCACCAGGATGAACGGCCACAACCAAACTGTGGCCAGTAGCAAAGTAGACCACCCTGTGGCAAAACATACAGGTGAACACAATGCACTTGATTTCAATCACTGCTTCACAACCTGGGCCATCTGAATGCTTCCAGCTACTACCAGCTTTTCTGAACTGTGCAGATGGGAGTTATCCTTACAACACATTCTTCCATCTCGAAATTATACCAGCTCTACCCTAAGGTAACCTACTGTCCCAACATATTCCACCCAACTGTTTCTGCCGTCTAGTCCCAATACCTCCTCCCTTTTCATATTCCCTCACCATCTTTGTGTGCCACCCTCTGCCAAAGTACCTACCTGTTCTTTTCCCTTCCCCATTCCGCTCCTTTCCCATTCCCAGTTTTTCCCCCATACCCCAATGCCCAATGCTGCACCTGGCAGTCTCTAGTTCCCGCATGCCCCGCCAGACAGCTCTCTTCTCTCACTCCACCTGTACCTGCTATCCCTTTCCCTTCCCACCCCACTCCAGATTGTTATTCACATGACAGTCGCATTCTGCTCAGAGCTACCGGTGGTGTCGGTCATGTGTGCTGAGATGTGCTTGTTTGTGTGAATGTGTATGTGGTGTTTTCTTTGCTGAAGATGGCTTTTGTGAGTAGCAGCTTATCCTTTTCGTAATATTATTGTTACTTTCATAACATAATTTCTTAATGCTGTAAGTTGACTTCTGTGCAATTTGAGTAAGCTCACATTTCTGCTAAACTGCCCTGTATCCATATTTTTTACAATAGAATTTCTTGCAGAATTGTAATTCAATGATAGTGACTTTTGTTTAATTAAAAGGCTTCAGCTAATCAATCCTTCAGTTTTAATTTGCTTGCGAGTTTGTTAAATTGTTTTGTTATTATGGAAGCACTTAGACTAAAATTTTTATTAATGTGTTATTCTCTGACTGCAGCAAGTCGTATTCTTTGCAGTTTCGGCAATCAGTGATTGTTATATAAATTGCATTGCTTTCTGGTTCCTTTCACAGTCTTCTACGAATTCTGTTATCCTGATTTGAATTTTCGTCAACCATTTTGAAATGGTTATCTGTGACTCTTTGGTTAAAAATTTTTGAAACTGTGTGTTAAAATGGCTCCTACAATTTCTGTATCCTTTTTTGAATTTCCATCAGTAATTTTATAACTCCTACTGATCTTGCGGTTAATAGGTTTTGTAACTTTGTGTTAAACAATTATTAATAAAATGTTGTGCAATATTCCTGGCAAATAGGTTTACCCTTAGCACTTTACGCTCCATTTCCCCCTCCCCTGTCCTTATAAAAAATTATCGTTAAAATGGCCAGAAAATGACGCAAGAATTATATTAATTACGTGTAAAGTGAGTTGTGAAATGAACTAGAATAATGAAGAACTTGTAGGAGGTTGGAACTGAAATTATAAAACGAATAATTTAGAAAAGCTAGGTTTTTGTTTATGAAATCTCATCCACATATACAGCTATATTCTGTGAAGCAATGTGAAGGGCATGGCAGAGGGTATGCCCCACTGTAGCAGTTATTAGGGCTTTTTCCTGTTCCTTTCATGTATGGAGCACAGGAAAAATGATTGTTTAAATACCTCTGCACATGCTGTTATTAATTTAAACTTATCCTCACGATCCCTAAAGCAGCGATATTTAGGGGTATGTAATATATTCCAGGAGTCATCATTTAAAGCCGGTTGTTGGAACTTTGTTGGTAGACTTTCTTGAGATAGTTTCCCTCTGGCTTCAAGAGTCTCTCAGTTCAGTTCTTTCAACATCTCAGAGTCATTCTCCCATGTCTCAAATAAACCTGTGAGTATTCGTGCTGGCCTTCTCTGTATACATTCAATATCCCCTGCTAGTCCTATTTGGTACATGTCTTACACACACGAACAATATTCTAGGACGGTTCTCAGTAGTGATTTGTAAGCAATCTCCTTTGAAAACTGTTTGCACTTCCGTAGTGAGTATTCTACCAATAAACTGAAGTCTGATATCTGCTTTATTCACGACTGAGCCTATTGAGTTCGTTCCACTTCATGTTCCTACTAAATTTTACATCCAAGTATTTGTATGAGTTTACATATTGCAGCTATGACTCACTAATATTTATTCATAGGATACTATGTTTTTTTTGTTTTATAAAATTCACAATTTTACGCTTTTGAACATTTAAAGCAAGCTGCCAATAATTGCACCACTTTGAAATCTTATCAAGGTCTGACTGAACTAAATCAAATAGATCAGGATTATTCCCGTAAATAGTTCTGGTTTTGCCCTCTCTTGTCCAAAGCTAATTGAAATAGCGTCACAGTTGGACAAGTGCGAAAGAACAGACACAGTATTGTTTCCAGACTTTGAGATTCCACTGTCTTATGCCAGTAGTAATGCATAGTGCACCTATGAATGTTGTGTTACTCTCTGCTATGTTAAACTTGTTGTTATGGGTTTGTCATTAGAAATAGTGAAAATATACATCAACAACGAGAATACCATGCAATGCACGCACATTATAGGAATCCACATTTAAAAGCCTTATGTATGTCAGTAAAGTCATCCAGTATTTGACATCATTACATCTTCAGATTTTGTGAAATTAGTTGATGAAGGCAACAGAAGTAGTCTTTGCTATGAATTTCGAGCATATTATTCACTCAGTAGGAAACTGACATTCCAAAATGGTAAACCACATAGACGAAGCATGCTATTTCTGGTCTACGTTCCCCTATACTGTTACCCTGCATGCAGTAACCAGCATGGACATGTCGAAACCAGAAGCACATTGCATCAGTTGTTTATACCTGACTTACTTCCCCCAACACTATTTCAAGCACACAAACATGTTGTTCACTTGTGAGGAAAATAACACAGTAAACCATTTAGCATAATAACGGTATTTCTATGGCATTACCGTACAGGAAACCTGCAGGGGACTGTAGCACATTCCATCGGCTTTCTAGTTCACAAACATTCCGTACCTATCACAGCCTGTATGGCTGACAGATTTTCCATCTCCTGCTGAGTTTTTCCTGACATCATGATGGAAGTAGGTTATTTGTCTAACTTTAGAACCTAAAATGACCACTTGAACTAAGTATAAAGTAGAAGATACTCACTCATCCTACTAGGTTTTCCACTGCTATACGAGTCGTTTTGTTTCAGTTTTACTGTAACGTGTCGATGTAGGGTGGGTCAAGTGTCATGTAGTTGTCACTGTGTGATTGAGTAACTTAACACTGTCAGCAGAAGATGGCAGACGTTCTGAGCTGCAAGATAATGTTAACATTATCATGGAGACATTACAATGTTTGGGTGACTTTTAAAGTAGTTGAATGTGGATAGTTGAAAGCCACAGATTTGGTATAGCTATTTGTATCGCTGAGGCATGCAAGCCTCCCTACCAATGACCAATGGCAAGGTCCATGGTTCATGGGGGCGGTTCCTGAAGAGGGGCAGCAGCCTTTTCGGTAGTTACAGGATGGATGATTGACTGATCTGGCCTTGTAACATCAACGAAAACGGCCATGCTGTGCTGGTACTACAAACGGCTGAAAGCAAGGGGAAACTACAGCCATAATTCTTCCTGTGGGCATGCAGCTCTACTGTATGGTTAAATAATGATGGTATCCTCTTGGGTAAAATATTATGGACGTAAAATACTCCCTCAGTCGCATCTCTGGGCAGGGACTACTCAGGAGGACGTCGTTATCAGAAGATACAAACGTTCTATGTATCGGAGCGTGGAATGTCAGATCCCTTAATCAAGCAGGTAGGTTATAAAATTTAAAAATGGAAATGGATAGGTTATGAATATAGTAAGCAGATACAGAGGGTTGTGGGTTGCAGTAGTTAATCGCAGGTGAAGAGGCTTGCATAGGATAGACTAGCATGGAGAGCTGCATCAAACAAGTCTTTAGACTGAAGAGAACAACAACAACAACAACATCAGTTGAAAGCAAGACAACTCTCATTTCCTTCCTATACACATGTTTATTACTAGTGTTTAACATGCTGTTTCATCGAAATGTCTTCTAGTTTCCACTATATGACAGCACAAGTCAGTCATTGATAAATGACTTTAACGTCTAAGTTAGGTGAGTAGTATTCCCGTGTGTGCCTTTTAATGTTATAGAACAAATCTCTAAATATTCTGATAAATAATGTGTAAAACCATTACGATGCATGTATGGTCATTAAACGAAAGATCTACAGGATATATTTTCTGGTATAGCTTCTCGCAGTTTCTTCCAACATATGACCATTACCGAATATCCACCTAACGCCGGCCGGGTTGGCCGAGCGGTTCTAGGCGCTACAGTCTGGAACCGCGCGACCGCTACGGTCGCAGGTTCGAATCCTGCCTCGGGCATGGATGTGCGTGATGTCCTTAGTTTAGTTAGGTTTAAGTAGTTCTAAGTTCTAGGGGACTGATGACCTCAGAAGTTAAGTCCCATAGTGCTCAGAGCCATTTTATCTACCCAACACATTCCTGCCATGGTGAAAAAAAGTGCGACACATTCGACTGTCAGAAGGATAAGATTTCCACCTAAATAGTGAACAGATGTTTGAAACTCTAAAAAAATAAGCATAGGCTATCGGTAAAGTGTTGAGTCTTGTACCACAAGGAAGCAAGGAAGAGGATGTTGTTAAGAGTGGCCTGTATCCTCTTTCTACAACACAAATGCACACGTGGAATATTACGGTTCTTTATTTACGTGGAGTGGAAACATTTACTTAACTCGAATACAGTCCATGTTTCGTGTTACAAGTTCATTAGTAACAGTCCTCTTACAGACTGATTTAATGTCAATATCGGTAATCTTTTTATTGCAAACTTTAGTTTCTCACTGCTAATAAGGTACAATTCTGCTTGAGGTAAACTAGTTCCGCTATAGTCACTAATTTGGTCGTTATGTATTGTCATAGCCTGTGACGAACTAAACTCCCTCTGCGAGTAAACTGACAAACGCCAACCTGTTGACTGAGTAAGTGAGGCCCTCCGGTCACCAGTGGTGGCCTAAATGCGTGCTGTGGAGAGAACTTTGGTGGCGAGTTGCTTGTGGGCGTGTCTCTGGCCTCTCTCGTGACAGGTCTGCTTGATGCAGCGCCTACTAATCGATCTTTACGATTCATCTTTGCCGACCAGTGTGCTGGTGACAAATTTCGCCAGCACATTCCTCTCCCCCACCCTCAAAATGCCACACCGTTGTCATGTAGGGAGGACGTAGAGATGAGCCCGGAGCCGTGACTGTGGAGAATTTCGTACTCCCGATCGTACCCCCCCCCCCCCCCCCCCACCTGGCTTGCGAGGCAACAGGAACATCCCCCAGAAAACTGGTGCTGGGGCACTGATGACTGCGGCAGTGACAGCAATGGTGACGTTGGGTTCACGTCCATCGGGTCGGCGATCAGGGACAGCGGGGGCGGGGGTGAGGGCGCATCGTCCATCCACTCATCCTGTGGTGCCTTGGTGACACCAGCGGGCGGCTGCGAAGGCCGTGCGATTCCGTGAGGCTGTGAATCTGCGTGAAGAAAGCAGCAGAATGACGGGGCAAGTGACAAGCACGAATTTGGTTCTGGAGGCAGCGCTTGAAACAATAGGGGCCTGCAATCAAGTTTATAAAAGAGCCAATGCGTTCCTGTGTCGCACCTCTTTCCCAGTGCCCACAGTTGCCATAAACACTATAAAGAACAAGATCGCGCGGTGCAAAGCTCTACTTGCGGACCATTGGCTGTGTCGGATGCTGCTGTGGGTGTAGCAAGTGTAGCAGCGTCCGATGGAGGCGGCCATACAGGAGCTCTGCCGGTGATGGTCCATCTAGTGAGTGGTAGCGACAGGAGGCAAGAAAGAGTTGCAGCGCCTTTTCCTGTGTGCGGGTGATGCGAAGCGTTGCCATCTGATGTTTAAAAGTGCATACAAAGCGTTCTGCTTCTCCGTTGGACTGGGAGTGAAACGGAGCACCTGTTCGATGACGAATGCCATTTCGTTCACAAAACTGTTCAAAATCACGTGAACTGTGGTCCATTGTCTGACACAAGTACTTCTGGCAAACCTTCTATGCAAAATATGGAAGACAATGCTTGAATGGTGCTATATGATGTGGTAGGAGCCATAGGCACCGCGAATGGGAACTGGTTAAAAGAGTCTCCCACTATAAACCGATTAGTGTTCCAGACTGATTCTGCAAAGTCTGTGTGCACTCGTTGCAATGGGGATTGAGTCTGAGGCCAAGCTGAGGATGTCTGTGGCAGAGCGGATTCGTTTTCCGCGGATGCGCTACACTGTGATGTCATCTGTTCAGTATGGGCGTCCATATCCTGACAAGTACAGTGCCGTCGCGCTAACTGTTTAATGTAAACAATTCCCCAATGTCCTTGGCGGAGCAGCCCGCATCTCGTGGTCGTGCGGTAGCGTTCTCGCTTCCTACGCCCGGGTTCACGGGTTCGATTCCCGGCGGGGTCAGGGATTTTCTTTGCCTCGTGATGGCTGGGTGTTGTGTGCTGTCCTTAGGTTAGTTAGGTTTAAGTAGTTCTAAGTTCTAGGGGACTGATGACCATAGATGTTAAGTCCCATAGTGCTCAGAGCCATTTGAACCATTTTTTTTTCCTTGGCGGAGCAATCGCAACACATCCTCTTGGAACACTTTGGGAATGAGCACATGCGATTGTCCACTATCATTTTGAACTAACAACACACCTTGTTGTAATGAAAGGTTATGCTGACGAGCAACGTATCGCTGCACTACTGAGTTCTGAACACGGTTCAGTGAGCGAGGCCAAGATGTGCGAATGTAATACAACAAAATCTTCAGATCAGGGTCCGCTTACGTGGCCTGTGCAATTTTTCTTTAGTGCAAAGGGAAAGATTCCAGCAATTCAGAGTCCTGCGCATTGATTTGGCAACAATATGCGATAGAGGCATCAAAATCAGAGTCTGGGCCAATCGGAAAGCGACATAGCGCGTCTGCATTTCCATTCTTTGCCGTAGGTCTGTACACAATTTCATACTGATACTACGAAAGCGATAAAGCCCGTCATTGCAATTTTTGAGCAGTGCTTGGGACTGGAAAGGCTTGTGATCTGTCACTAAATAGAACTTGCGACCACACAAATAGTGATGCAATTTGGTCACACCATACACAATAGCGAGGGCCTCTTTTTCTGTTTGAGAATAATTGCACTGAGTTTGTGTTAACAACTTTGAGGCAAAAGCGATGGGTCTGTTTTGTGCACCAATTCTGTGTGAATGCACAGCGCCGTTTCCGTAGGAAGAAGCGTCGAAATGCAAAACTACTGGCTTGGCCGGGTCAAAATGCACTAAACATCTGTCACTGAGCAAGGCATTATTGAGTTTCTGAAATGCGTCGTGACACTGTTTGGTCCACAAGAAAGGCATATTTTTCATACGCAAGCGACACAATGGAGCTGCGATCCGAGCGGCGTTCGATATGAACAGAATGTGGTATGTCGTCTTGCCAAGGACTGGCTGCAGTTCAGATACATTACGAGGAACAGGCAACGGATTGCAAGGAAATGAGATTGGAGGGGGTGCACACCCTGACTGTTTGTCACAAGGTCTAAGTACTGTAGATCAGTTTGAAAAAGAGTCCAACTTTTCGAGACGGCCGGCCGAAGTGGCCGTGCGGTTAAAGGCGCTGCAGTCTGGAACCGCAAGACCGCTACGGTCGCAGGTTCGAATCCTGCCTCGGGCATGGACGTTTGTGATGTCCTTAGGTTAGTTAGGTTTAACTAGTTCTAAGTTCTAGGGGACTGATGACCTCAGCAGTTGAGTCCCATAGTGCTCAGAGCCATTTGAACCCATTTTTCGAGACGACACTTGAGTCCTGCTTCTGACAACACTCAAAAAAGAGTACGCAAATTAGCACTGTGTTCCTCTGGTGTACGACCTGAGACGACCATATCGTCAAGGTAGTTGGAACAAAATGTCACTTTGCAGTCAGCTGTTCCAAGTAACGTTGAAAAATGGCGGGTACTGAAGCACTGCCGAAGGGCAAATGCAAGAAGTTGAACAGTCCTAAGTGTGTGTTTACAACAAACACATTCTGTGATTCTCGTCCAATGGAATTCGTAAGTAGGCATGACGCAAATCTATCTAAGAAAAGTAACGCCCTGCACCAAGGCTGACCATGAGTTCGTCACGGCGAGGTAACGGATAAGAGCCAACTACTGACTGCGGGGTCACTGTAGACTTGAAGTCAACACAAATGCGAATGCGACCAGAAGGCTTAGCCAACAAAACGAGAGGATTTGCCCATTGACTAGCTTGAATAGGAGCAATTACACTATTGTCTTGCAATTCTTTCAATTCACATGCTACTTTGTCTCATAAAGCAATTGGAACGAAGCGGGCCCGCAAAAACAGGCTGTGCATTGTCTTTCAATGTAACATGCACTACAAAGTTACTAGCAAAACCATTCTCTCTGAAAATAATTCGGGATATTTTTTAAGTAAGCTGGCTACACTGTCTTTTGGTTCAAAAGTAGACACTGAAGGTACATTGTCTTGGATGCTAAGTACAAACAAATCAAAGGCATCTAATCCGAATATGTTCTCACTGTCTCTTGATTTCAACACAGTAAGATTCACTGCAAATGTTGTAACAATTGCCACAACTACACTGAAATTTACATTTCCTACTCATGCCCGTTAATTCTGTGTACCACTGGCGGTATGTCTGTTTCGGCTTCTTCTGGAAGCAAAAGAACTGATATCCAGCTACAGATACAAGGATTATCTGGTCACAGTATTGAGTTAATGTAGCGATTACTTGGTCATAGACGAGATCGCCGGGAGACGCAGTTGGGAATAGTTTTTGTATTAACATGAACACTGGTGACCCTGCAATCGAAGGGAAGTATTGTAACTTTACAGTACCTTGAAAACGAAGAACTTGACAATGTGCTTGGAACTGAGGTATTTAATCCATTCCTCCTCTGTTTCCTTAAATTGCCAGAACACTGGTACACTGGTCGGCGGCACTTGTTGGGCTGGGTGGTTGGTCCGTTGTGGTCTCTGCTTGTGCAGTCAGCATTTGTACCGTCGTCAGTAAGGCAGCGATTTTTTGGTTCTGAAACTAAAAAACGTGTGCTACATCCATCATATTGACCATCTGCGGCTGAGGCACGGCGACTTGGGGGCGGAGAATTTGTGGTTTACACAAATATGCTATATCAAAAAGCAAGCAAAGCTTCTGGAAAGAGAAATTTGATTAGTTCTGCGGTTCCCCTCCTGGAATACAAGCAAGATCACAACAACAAATTAACAAACCCCTGCAAGCAAAATCTTTGGCCAAGCGGATTAACTTCGATAGCCACTGAATTATCCTCATTGCCACTGGAGAGACTTGTACCGCAAGGAAGCCAGGAAGAGGATTTTGTTGTGGGTTGGCGGTATCCTCCTTCTACAACACAATTCACACATGGATCAATACGGTTCTTTATTTACATGAACTGGAAAAATTTACTTAACTTGAACAGAGTCCATTCTTTGTGGTGTAGCTCATCAGTAATAGTCTTCTTGCAGACTGATGCAATTCAATATCAGTAATCTTGATATTACAAGCTTTAGTTTCTCACTGCTAGTAAAGCCGGCCGTTGTGGCCAAGCGGTTCTAGGCGCTTCAGTCCAGAACCGCGCTGCTGCTACTGTCTCAGGTTCGAATCCTGCCTCGGGCATGGATGTGTGTGCTGTTGTTAGGTTAGTTAGGTTTAAGTAGTTCTAAGTCTATGGGACTGATGACCGCAGATGTTAAGTCCCATAGTGCTCAGAGCCATTTGAACCACTTGAACTGCTAGTAAGGTACAATTCGGGTTGAGGTAAACTAGTCCCTCTATAGTCGCTAATCTGGTCGCTATGTACTGTCATAGCCTGTGACAAACTAAACCTGCTGTGCGAGTAAACTGACAGACGCCAAACTGGACGATTGAGTGAGTGAAGCCCTCTAGTCAGCGGCGGCAGCCTAAATACACGCTGTCGAGAGGGCGTTGGCGGCATGTTGCTTGTAAGTATGTCTCTGGCCATTCTCATGAAAGGCATGCTTGATCCACCGCCAACTAATCGACCTTCGCACTTCATTTTTGCCGACCAGGGTGCTGGCGACAGCTTACGCCAATACATAAAGACTGGTAGAAGAAACTATAAGAAATCATAAGAATGTAAGTTTGAGAGAGAAATGCATGGATTGAAAAGGGGCAAGACAACCTACTAACCTACAACTAAAAATGTATTGTGAAGAAGAACTGAGTGCTACTGTAATATTCCAGATAGTTGCTCCATCAGAATATCCATTTTAATATCAGTGAATCCTACTTTATGAGGTATGAGCGCATGTGTTTCAGATGCTTTCTTGCTAATTTTACTCATCATTCCTCCTGCTATCACACTGTCATTCCCGTGTACTAGAAATGGTGTTTCTGCCTTGAAACTGTCTGTCACAGAGATGAACTGGAGAATTTGCTGCGAAGCTAGCTGTTAAATGCAGCATATAAATTTCGAGGTGTTCGTCAGTTGGAGTTATCGTCCTACCAAGAAGTTGTGGGCTGTGAGACACTTTAGAGCAGAATAAGCATACAAGACATTTGTGGGATGAAGGCTGCCACTCGCAGACGCCACACTGTTCCACATACGGGATATCAAGTGCAGATGCCATGCAGTGTGGTTCACAGACTAGGCATTGAGACTGCCATACTGCATCACACACTGCATAATCCAGACATTGCATCCAGCATATCGCATTGCACATCACACAGTCGAGATAATGTAATCAGAGAACCGTGTTAGACACTGCATAATGCTATTAGTTCGCTGGTTGCCATATTGTTCTATCCCATACGTAAGAGTGGTACTCACAGGGAGCAGCCTCCATCCCACAAGCATGCGTGTTCTGTTCTAAAGTGTCTAACAACCTTCATTTTTTTGGTAGGAAGAAGAATTCAACTGATGAACGATTTGAAATGTAGAAGTATTTGAAATGTATGTGGCGCATTTAACAGCTGTATACATATTAAATTCTCCAAGTTCATCTCTATGAGAGACAGCATAACGGAAGAAACACTATTTCTCGTTCACTGCAATGACAGTGTGACAGCAGGAGGAATACTGGGTAAACTGACAAGGAGCTATCTAAAAAAAGCCTGTCATCATACAATAGGAAGTGGAATTGACTGATGTTAAAATAGATGTTGTAATAACTGTCTGAAATATCAAGGTAGCCCTCATTTCTCACTCGATGTATAGGTTCAACTCTAGGTTAGTAGGCCTGCAACTTTGTCCTATCCCTTTTCAATCCAAGCATCTTTCTCTTGAACTTACATTCTTATGTTTCCCTACAATTTCTCCTACATCTTGTTGATTACCATTCTTTTCCTTTAGCCTGTACTTACTCTTTTTAGAATTTCAAACATCTGTTCACTACGTCGTCAGAATCAGAAATCTCACCCTCTTGACTGTCAGAAGTCTTGCACTGTCTTCCCACCACTGCACAAAGCCAGTCGTCCAGACCACAGTCTACGATGTCTTCGTTGTGGAGTGAGTGAGACTGATGTTTTTTTGAGTGTGGTGACAATAATGGGGTCAAGAGTTAACGGTCGTGACAAGTGTAGAGCTACTTTGTGAGGGCGGAAGAAGTAGTGAATACCGCTCAATCTGAAGGTTAATCAAGGGTTGAATGGCTAGATCCTTTGCGATGCTTGCAGTGTAATTTACGTGGGTGTTTTGTTGTACTTGCCTACTCATATGACCTAACAGTAGCGAAACCCTAAGCAATGTAGGCAATCCAGGTGGCTCATGATTAGACAGAAGAAATAACCCTGGTAATGTGAGTAGCTAAGGAGTGTTAGATTAGCGTTGGAATTTGAGAGGACTGATATTTCGACGAGGGTAAAATGTTGGAGAAACGTATTCACATCAAATATAAGATGTTTTAACTATGGGAGTATGGGGCATGTGCAGAAGCAATGCCCCCAGCCACAGAGTAACAGGGGTGGTATGAACTACGAGAGGTTTAATGGGAATAACAATAAGGGTAGTATGGATCAGCAGCAGTGGAATGGGAGTAATGGTAGGGGTACTCTGGGTAGCAATAGTCAAAATGGCTCTGAGCACTATGGGACTCAACTGCTGTGGCCATAAGTCCCCTAGAACTTAGAACTACTTAAACCTAACTAACCTAAGGACATCACACACATCCATGCCCGAGGCAGGATTCGAACCCGCGACCGTAGCGGTCGTGCAGTTCCAGACTGTAGCGCCTTTAACCGCTCGGCCACTCCGGCCGGCAGCAATAGTCACCCATTAAACTGAATAGGGAACTGCAGACATGCCTAAAAAAATTAAATGCGGTGAAAACAAATGCAGAGGCGGACTGTGCCATAGCATGTGAGAGTATGAGGTTTTCTTGGAGACAGTGGCGCATGTTCAAATGGTTCAAATGGCTATGAGCACTATGGGACTTAACATCTGTGGTCATCAGTCCCCTAGAACCTAGAACTACTTAAACCTAACTAACCTAAGAACATCACACACATCCATGCCCGAGGCAGGATTCGAACCTGCGACCGTAGCAGTCGCACGGTTCCGGACTGAGCGCCTAGAACCGCTAGACCACCGCGGCCGGCATGTGTTGGCAGTTCATGTGTTGCTAGTTTCGAGAGAGTTATTGGATAAGAGGCGATGGAACCCACCACATTATGTGTGGGGTAGGGGATAGCGATATACGACTTCAGTGAGTCGATAATGAAGAATTTTTCGTTAGAGGCAACAAAGTTTAGTGTGTGGAAGTGGTGTCTCGTGCAAGCGAAAGCTATAGCATGACCCTAGGGTTAGACTTCGTGTATCAGCATCATGCCATAATTGACCTTTGACGACAACTGATGGACATTAATGGAAAAACATCCCAGTTAGACGAAGATGTCGTCAATGTTGATCTGTCGCGAGGAGCATCTGTTGTAGCAGGCAATACAGGTAAATCGCAACAAACGGTCCATTTCGTTCGATGCTGAGGTGCCATTCCAGTACAGTTAGCGAGCCTCTGCAACGCTGTTCGAGTTTAGGGGAAATACCAAGTGAACTGAGGCATGAAGGGAATTTGGATTGAGGAGGATGACGTGTACGGTAGTCCATGCAATTATGCAAAGCCACTGTGCCAGTGTGGCGTAGTGGTTAGTGCATCTGCTTGATGAACAGAAAACGTGGGTTCAACTCCCAGCCACGACACAAATTTTTATTCATCGGTTCAGTTTGCATATGTAGATCATAGATGTCTGAGACTTGAAAAAGTCTCTGGAACCATATAGTTTCATTTATTTAATGTCTTTAAGTCTTAAATCACATGACTGTGTGTCAAGTGGAGACAGAAAGACACTGTGAATGAATGTGGAGCCTAACTTACCAGCAGGTGTGTTGCGTGTGGTGGGAGAAAGTGATATGTTAGATGCACGATGTTGTTTAGTGAAGCAAAGTATCATACACATACAAGAGGGGGATAAAGTAAGGTACTGCCTGTCAGTGTGGTTAATTTTGGCACTGAGGAGGTTAAGTTGTTAAAGAGAACATTGGTGGCGATGTTAGAAAATCTGGAAGAGAAGGGTCGCTGCACGGAATATGCAGACTATATGAGGGCACAGGATACTCCTGAGTCTGCATTTTTTGAAAAGTTAAAGCATTTGGAAGGATCTGAGGGGGTACAGATGGAAGATGTGTTTTAGGATTTCAGGAGTTGTTCTTTCCATGAGGGCCATTGCCTGCAGCACCTATGACGCAGTACAAGATACCAACAGGGAATAAGCCGCCATTGTACTGGAGGCTGTACAGTTGATTTTAGCAGAATTTATTAATAAACAGTCGCATGATGGTATAATAGAAGAGAGTAGTAGCCCCTTGGGAGCAGCAACTGTAAGTGTACTATGTGGGATTCAAGGAAATATCGATTCTGTTGTGATTACCACCATTTGAATAGTAAGACTACAATAGATACCTAGAAATTCCAAACATCGTGGAGACGATCGATAATCTTGGCTAGTGCAAGTACTTCTCAATAATGGTCTTGAAGAGTGGTTATCATCAGTTAGAAGTCGCTCAGGAGGATAGAGCGAAAACTGCATTTTCAGTACCTTGGGGACATTATCGGCATACAAGAATGCTGTCTGGTTTAAAGAATGCCTAAGCAACATTCTAGCGTTTGTTAAACAGGATCTTGAAAGGACTCAAGCCTTTTCAATGTCTTGTGTATCTAGATGACGTAAATGTTTTTTCAAAGGATATGGAGGAGCATAATGTGGTTAGCGCTTATAATTTGAAAGCATACACTAGAAATGGGTTTTCGCCATTCAAGGTGGTGTATGTAAGAAGATGCTATCGCCATTCGATATGACTAAGCAGGAAGGATGCAGGGACGGAGAGTCAGTCCCGGAATATGCAAGAACAGTAAGAGAAGTTTTGAAGAAGGTCCAGAAAGAAAAAATCAAGGCAGTGTAAACGCAAGAAGAGGCTGTGAAACGTAGGGGCATCTTTTACCTGAGTACAAAGCGAACCAGTTGGTAATGTTGTCAAGTCTGTGCATTCCAAAAGGAAAGATATAGACGATTGTGACACGGTACCAGTGCCAGCACTAAGTGACTGATACCACGTCACTTGTGAATATGTAGCTACATTTGTCAATGAGGTCAACAATTGTACTTCTTGGGCATCTAGGCCTGTTCAAAGATGTCCCAGAAGAAATTACAGGGAGAATATTAGTGGGACCAAGGAACGATGCAAGAAAGAAGGAACAGACGAACTAACGACAGGAGGAGGAGGTCCATACACATTGTACACCATATGCATTAAGTTCAAGGAAGTAATTAATATGTGATATGTTTTGTTACGGTCTTTGCGACTTTGGTTACTATGTTTGTGTGTTGTAGATTGTTAGGACCGTTATGAGTAGCGTCATGTGTATTTGTAAGGCTATGAAATGATATAAAATGTAGACTGGCAATGGCAAGGAAAGCGTTTCTGAAGAAGAGAAGTTTGTTAACATCAAGTATAGATTTAAGTGTCAGGAAGTCGTTTCTGAAAGTATTTGTATGGAGTGTAGCCATGTATGGAAGTGAAACGTGGACGATAGATAGACAAGAAGAGAATAGAAGCTTTCGAAATGTGGTGCTACAGAAGAATGCTGAAGATTAGATGGGTAGATCACATAACTAATGAGGAGGTATTGAATAGAATTGGAGAGAAGAGAACTTGACTAGAAGAAGGGATCGGTTGGTAGGTCATATTCTGAGGCATCAAGGGATCACCAATTTAGTATTGGAGGGCAGCGTGGAGGGTAAAAATCGTAGAGGGAGACAAAGAGATGAATACACTAAACAGATTCAGAAGGATGTAGGTTGCAGTAGCTACTGGGAGATGAAGAACCTTGCACAGGATAGAGTAGCATGGAGAGCTGCATCGGACCAGTCTCTGGACTGAAGACCACAACAACAACAACAACAACAATGAAATATTTGTAGTAATTATATGAAGGATGCTGGTAGCAGAAAGCGGGCTTCTGAGGGGAGGGGAGACAATGATGATCCCTGTTCTTAGGTTGGCATTTGGTGGAAGTGGGGAAGAAGGAAGGATATTTTAGGGTAATGCCTATCTCTTCACCTGGGGCAGAGTAGGGGCGCTGCGGAACCGTCGACTGAATGGAGGAGTTTTGTTTTCCAGGCAGCGCAATGTGATAATATCTAGCCACAAATGGAAATTAAGTTTAGTATTCAATGAATGGGAACTAAGGATTGAGATAAGAAGGTTGGAGGCAATGTTAACAGAGTTTCAGGAATTAGCGAGCAGTAAGGGAGTATTTAGGGAGGTGTCAGAAGAACACAAGAAGTTGCTTTTGGCATATGTGCGACTGTGGGAGCAGATTTCGGAAGTGTGTGTGTGTGTGTGTGTGTGTGTGTGTGTGTGTGTGTGTGTGTGTGTTTGAGGTTTACGGGCGCTAAACAGCGGGGTCATCAGCGCCCAAACGCATAAAAACAGGAACACATGCAGTGAAGGGACTAAGACGAACAGCGAACAAGGGGAACAGCTAAAAGACACAGACCTGATGCAGTTCCAAATCCTCACATACAGAGGCAAAACAAGAGGAGAAGGAGTGTACTAAAAAAGGAAAGGAAACACAAGGAAGGGAGGACAGAAACCGAAGGGAAACAAGGAGGTATTCGTGACTGGCGGACCTTTTGCCTAAAATCTGGGTGAGCCAGTCATCCAGCAGCACATTAAAACCCTCTCCCTAAAATCCGAGGCAACAAATTGGACAGGGCACAAAACCGTAAAACCTTAACCACAGACGTTGCGTCGTCTTTCAAAATAGAGGGCAAATCCGGTGGCAAAGAAACCACCGCCCTCTGGTCAGAGAATAAAAGACAGTCAAGTAAAATGTGGCGGACAGTAATCTGGACGCCACAAGCACTGCAGATTGGGGGATCCTCCCACCGGAGTAAAAAACCATGTGTGAAGGGACTGTGCCCGATGTGGAGGAGAACCTCATCCCGCCTGCATGACTGGTAGGACGTACGCCATGGCCGCATGGTGGCATTGACCAGACGCAGCTTATTTTCACCGACTGCCAGCCACTCCTCTTCCCACTGACGCAGAACGCGAAAACACGAAATAATGGAAGTTGTGCAGCGCGAAGTGCAAAAGGTGAGGCAGGTTACGTAAGACAGTATTTGGAAGAGCAGATGCGAGTAATGTAAATGAGCTGAATAGGACAGCAGAAGACGCAAGAGAAATGGCAGAGGAGAACAGGACAACTGTGCAGTGCCATTCCACGCAGATCATGAACTTGGAGACCGGTTTTCTCAACAATACACATATCCTTCGGCAGCTAACTAGAGAGGCAATGGAGTGCGCCAAAATATCAGCTGACACTCTAAACCCGGATTTAGAGGCAATGCAAGCTTAGATGCAAGCTTTAGATGCAAGAATAAAGTTAATAACACTGTACAAGTCGCTAGGCAACCATACCTGCGTTGCAAAAGTGGACCTGACCAATTTGCAAGAAGCTGTTCGTCAGGCTTTACATGGGCAACTGAGTGTGGTCCTAATGTTACCCAAACGTTATCTGAATGGGTTGAGGAAAATGGGGAAGAATTACCACACAAAGTACCAAGTAGAGCCTAGCAACCAGAATCGGCCTGTCTGTTACCATGGGTAAAGGTAAAAGTGAGAACAGATAAAGCACTTTTTGTACATATCAGTGAAAACAGCAGTGGCGGACAAGCATACCTTGTTCAAGAGTTACGTGGTACTCTCCTGCCTGGTGAGGCTGAAAATAGTGGGGCAATTGATGTAAATTAAAGAGGATAGGTGTTATTCATAGCAGAAGATGGAGATTAGCACGTGGCGATGACTAACAAAGAATTGCAGCAACATCAGACAGGGAAGGTTGAACGTAGCAGTGCAGCAGGAAGTAGGTGTCGACCTTGGGTTAATGAGCGAGAACGGCGAACACTCGGAAGGGGCTGAATTGGTCAGCGGACCGCGGCAAGGTGATCCTTTAAGCGGCGGGCTTTGTCCACAATCGGGGGCTTTTCCCGACGACGCGGGCGAGCCGGGACTAGGACAGATATGCAGTGAAAGTGTAGCTACCCTTAGCAAAGCTACAGTTTCTCAGGCGAACGAGGTGAGCGCACCAAAAGTAGCAAATGACAATGTGCTACTGCAGTTTTTACAGAGGATGGATAGAGATAATAAGGAGAGAGATAGGGAGAATAAGGAAAGATTGGAAGCGATGGATAGGAATAATAAGGAAAGATTGGAAGTGATGGATAAAGATAATAAGGAAAGATGGGAAGCGTATGAGGAAAGATTGAAAGCAATGGATAAAGATAATAAGGAAAGATTGGCGGCGATGGATAAAGATAGAAAGATTGGAGGCAATGGATAAGGGAAATAAAGAGGCAACGAGGAAGCTACACTCAGTTATCGATGAGCGTCTGCCCGCAGTTAATAATCGGTTAGATAAAGGGGAGAAGAATCTGGGTGCGTTGAAGCAAGTATGTGACGCCATGAAAGAAAAAGCCAATAATTTGGAGGTACGAATAATTGCAATAGAGAGTGATATTACAGAATGTAGGGACGTGTTGCCAGATGAGCGAATCAAAGAGGTAGTGGTCAGAATGAATACGATTAGTGCAGATGTAGAAAAGATCAGTATAAGAGGCGAGACAGGCTCTGACAGTATGCAGCGAAAAGTTTGTGCCAACCAGGGGGAGATACAATCACTATTACAGTTTAAAGAGGCACAATTAGAAACAAATAGGAAACATAGGGAAGAACTAGCACAGTTGCAATTAGCGTGCAGTAGCGAAGGTGACACACCACCAGGTAGATTGCAGACAGAGGGTGAGATAAATTCAAAAAAGGAAAATAGGCAGAAAGAGGAAGACGAATTCATAGAGTCAGAAGAACGGTTGTGTCGGATAAAGCAGGTGGCAAACACAACTGGGTATAGTCCAAGGCTGTCTCAATTTCAAGATTCATTACCTTCCTCGTGGAGACCGCTCCTCAAAATGAAGTTTGTGTGTAATCATTTGAGGGACGAGGCTAGAGCGAAAATGCAGGAAGTTATTAAAGACTGTAGTAGTTACAAGATATTTTGTGACAAGTTTTTAAATGAATTCTGGTCGAAAAGTATGCAGGACCAGGTTAAGCAAAGCATATTGATGATGCCAAATTGTAACGAAGGTGGTATAAGAGATCCAGTGGCGTGTTATCAGGAAATGCTGAGACGAAATAGGTATTTGGATGTGCCATACGAAACTGGGGGGCTCACTAGGATCTGTATAACGAAGTTGCCAGTGAGATTGCACAGAGATATAGTGATAGCAGGCAGAGGCTTAGACGATTCCGCGTCATTTCAGCACTTGTTACAGGAACTGGGTAATGAGAGCAACATCGTGAACGGAGACACGACTCATAGGTTAGACAGTGTCGAGGATAGGAACGGCAGAAACTATCAGAATGACAGGAGAGCATGGAATCCTGGCATTTCATTCTTGTCATAATGGATTGAAGGATAGGAGAAACTAATCCAACATATCAGCCCTTAGTATCTTGCCTTAAAACACATGCCGCTGGCACTGAAAATTGTCTAGGTAGCAGACATACTCTACTGATATGTAGGAATGCAAATACCATACTTCTGATCACAGAAAAAAAATACCACTAACGGCATCTGTTAGGCTGGTCTCTCAGAGCAAAATTTGCAAATTATTATTTGGAACACTGAAGTAAAAGGACTGTTTCCTCAAAAACCAGTTGCTAAAAATGTTATGTAATAATGCCAATGAGTCCAGATTAATTAGTGCGATTTGACTATTGCAGGTACTTAACACGTAATGTAAAAAGTCAACATTGTGATCTGTATGGCATGGGGTACATTTACACTGCTGTTACAGGTAATATCAGCAATGTGATCGAAGTTTTTAGATTAGCTGCTATCTGATATATAGTATGTCATTGTTGCGGTGACAGTTATAATAAAGTGCTGCGTATGGTTGTTCGAAATCTGGAGTTAGGGAAAGAGGCCACTAGCACCAAAGTTTCTAACACTTGTGCCGTACATTTCTCTCAGCTTGTATATTCTCTGCACACATTTAATTTTCATGTAAGCACAGATTCCTAACTAGCAAATTATTTACTGTATACAGTGAACCATTTAGAGTGAGGCGGATTGTCCATGAAAATGCTGTACTGATTGAGACGATCAAGGGAAAACAATCTCGTGGGCTTCATCATATTTCTAACATCAAATTATGGAAAAGTTAAGGACAGATCAAAAGTAGGCAATTTATGGTAGATAGTCAGTGTATTTATTTGTGGTGTGTAACGTTGTGCGGGGTCAAATCGAACTTAACAATTTTCAGGCGGGATCTCAGGAAGTATGACGGAATAGACTGGTCGAATGAGTCATGAACAGGAGTCGACAGAGTGGTGTATGTACGTATTTTTTGTCATATGAATAAGGATCAAGCAGAAACGATGTGATGATTAATGAGTGGATAAAGATGGTAGATAGAGAGAGAAGCGCCGTGATAAATAGTAGTGGATAAAGGTGATATTTAAGGAGAGAAGCAACATGAAGCAGTGTGATTAATAAAGAGAGATTCGACGTGATGAAACAGTGGTAAATAAAGGTGAGTAGAATAAATAATGTGGAGATGTCTTAGATGTATGTTACAGAGAGGCCTGTGTATACTGCAATCGAGATTGATGCCAATGGCGAAGGAAGACCAGGAAATGACGGAGTAATGGACGGACGGAGAGCCGAAATACGAATGAAGAGAGGAGGACAACTGCACAACGTGAAAGGACATAAAGGGAGTATGAGATCCAGATGGTGAACGTTGTGGAATACTGACGTAAGATATATGAGTGTAAATCTAATTCTTATCATAACATTTGCAATATTGCAAAAATAATATTTTTGTTGTTGTTGTTGAAGCCTGGTGCCAGTATAACTATGCAAAACGGTACCAAGAATGGGTATAGTTATTTTGCAGGATGAATAATTTGTGTATTTTTTGTTCTTAGATGAAATGTCGCAATTCTAAGTTGATATTTAGCAGGATGAATAATCGGTAAAGTGAATGCAGAGGTAAGCCGATGGAGAGAGGTGCCAGAGTGAAAGGACGAATTCGGAGACTGGAATGCTATCTCCAAAACAGCTTCATGTGTTATGTGGTTGAGTATAAGGGAGCAAAGGTATGGTATGTTGTCGTGAGTGTGGTGGTGTTAAGGTTAGCTGACTTCTAGATCTATTCTGTTAGTGTATTAATGGATTGAATGAGAAAGAAAATGTGATGTCTGGTGAGTGAGAGTCGTAGAGTAATGTGATCAATGCGCACACTCCTGCAAAGGGGATGCTACCGATCCATAACTAAAACATTATTGTGTTTTATTGTTTGATTTGGATGAACCTCGATGGCAGGTCAGGATCTGACATCATGTGGATGGTTCACACATGTCCTAGAAATGTTGTTATATATAATAAAAAGGTAAAATATATAAAGAGACACTAATTTCAGTCTGTCACATGCACAAAGGTGCATTGTATGTTGTAGATTTAGAGTTATCAGTTTCTAAAATGTTTATTGTGTTAGGATGTTAAAGTAGTTTACTATTTAATAACATGTGGTAGGTAATTGTGAGCTGTGTAGATAAATTTCTTATTTTTTTGTTAGAACACTTTCAAGGGGTATTAATTTCAGTCTGTCACAAGCACAAAGGTTCACGGTATATTTTAGTTTTAGAATCAACAGCTTCTAATATTTTCACTGTGATAGGATGTTAGAGTAGTCTACTATTTGATATTGTAATTATGAGCTGTATAGATTGTTTCTTATTCCTTTTGTTTTTGTTTTTTTTTTACACTTTCATGTTTTGTATGAGGGATGACAGGTACAACCAATAGCACGAGTGTGGGCTGTATATAGAAAAGGGATAAATGTTGATGTTGTATGTGTAGAAAACTAGGGTGTATGATTTTACGTTTTTTAGAACAAAGATTCTTTTAATACCAATCTATCTAATAGATCATACATGTAATCAATGAGTATTTAAATACTGTAAGAATATCCTTTTGTCTGTAATGTTGCAAGATGCATGGAAGGGTCTGACTGATTGGGTGTCGTAGCGCTGAGGTGCTACGCAGAACGCGCCCATACCGCTAGCGGGAGGCCGAGCTGACGTCGCCATGGGAGAGGCGACAGAGCCGCGGCACTCCCCACTCCACTGCTGGTCGGGGTACACTCCACGCACACGCAGGTCAACGGCCTGGGGCGACACGCACGTACCACTGGCCATTCATAAGTTCCGCCATCCTTACGACTGGAGACAGTATCCCGCAGAGGCAACAGCGGGTGGTTTCTTCTCCTCAACAGCTCGTGCGGCAGAATGAACGACGCACGGCAAAGTCCGGCGGGCATTTTTTACCAGCAACTATTAACTAGTACTGGACTGTGGAGCCGTGAAACAAGATGACTGCTCGTATGTCTCCATAAGGTGGAAAGTGAAGGACTGGTGTTCACACGTTGTGAGTGGTGGAAAAGATTTTGTCTTTAGCAGACAGGACGATTGTTTTGTTTTATTGTGACCACTGAACGGTGGGATCCATAAACTTTTGGCAGTGACTTCTTAAGTGTGCTTTGTGAATTGCATGTGGGACGCTTGGTATACTTAAAGAGGACAGTTGTCGTTTGGTGACTAATTATTGTATGAACGCAAGAGACTCGAGTGGGACATTGACATTTGCATTTGTAGTAGGAGACATTTCTTTAATTGGTGCGGGAATAAGTGCTGTTTGTTGGAACTTATGACTTTTAATTACACCATGAACTGAAAGGACAGAACCGTGGGTAATAGTAGTTGTAGGGCCATTTCTGGATGACCAGATTCGTGTGGATGGTACTCTGAGAGTGCCTATGACATTTGTGTTTAATGTGAGATACAGTTTACTGTTCAGTGCGTGTTCAAAAGGCCGATTTGAGTGACCTAAAGACTTTCGTCCGGGTAACCATGGGAGAGCTTTGACACTGAGACAGTGTTACTAGGGAACCTGTCAGCAACTTTTTTGACCCCAAGAAAATCACAGAATGAAATGATTCCGTGTGACTCGCAAGATAGGGAATAATGTATTTGTACTTGTAATTGTGTAATTTTTTTATATGTTTCATTCCTGAAGGGACAGCAAGTGTAATTGTATTTCATTAACATTTGTGTTTAGAATAGTTGTGTTTTTTTTGTTGTTGTTCTGGGTTACCAGTTCACATAGTATGTTTATTAGAATATTTGGTACAATGATGCTTTAATTATTAGCCAGTGACGTAACACTAACGTAGCGGCTCTTGTTGCATTGGTCAGTAAGGTTGTCACAGGGGACAAGAGTTTGCATTGCACAACAAATATCGGAATTAACTGATGCATTTTGATGTCGTGGACAATAATGATCTTGTTGGTGTGTTTACTGAAGCCAATTATTTGCATTATCACAGTGGTGATATTTCACATTAAAGTGTAACGAAGGCTAGTCGAAATGCAAGTTCTTGTCGTCTAAATGTGTAACAACAGAGAAATGAGCAGTAGAGTAAGATACGAGAGCTACTGGTGGATTCAAGCACTTATTGCTAACTATTTACTGCGTGTATTGATCAAAGTTGGTGGACTGACTAGCTCAGCAGCAGGTCTTTGTACTGGTGGACAAGGATAAGGTTAAACTCACAGTCGAGTAGTGGTGGCAATTGCTTAAGTGATGATAGTTAATGAGGTATGACATGATGTCATAGACTGACTATATTACGTAACCAGTATGTAACTTGTGGTATATTTCGTTGTTTTTTTTTTCTCAGTTTAATTTCTCTGTAGGTTTGATGTACATTTTAGAGTAATGGTATGGAGCCTGATATTCTACATGTAACTAGTGTACGCAATTTTTTTTCTTTTGTTGATTTTGTTTTGTATTTAGGCATTGCCGTGTAAAGATTATTACAATGCAATTTATGAATGTCAGATTACTTGTTCTGTGTTTGGACGGTGAGCTAGTTAAAATTTTATGAGTACAATTAGTATTTTTTTATTTGTTTTAGAATTATTGAAGTTTGGATTACTCCTAAAAATAACGGAGATCCCGGTAACTAAGCAAATTTTTATCTTACCATTATTTTTTATTTGTATGATGTAATGTTTTATTTGTCATGTGGATTGTTGTAAATTTGTATGTGTACGTTACTCCGGATTGTGGAGAGTACAATAATGCAACAACTGTGTCAATAATTTGGTAAAGTAACAGCATTTGGTCGTCTATTTGAGGTCACCAGGGGCTAAGGTCTCCCCTGGTTATTTTGATGACTTGCTACGTTTGTTCTAATACAGCTTTCTTAAAAAAAATGTTCAGAACTACCCTCGCATTGCAAGGATAGTACCGTGCCATTTTTTTCTGCATGGGTAGCCGGTGGTGAAAGGGTACAGTACCGCATGACATTGAAAATAGGTACAACATACTTCATTATTTGTATCATAACAACACATTTTTTTCTAATAATAACTCAATTTCAATTCATACAGCGAAGCCGGATACCAGTGTGGGAAAGAATGACAATTTATTTATTTAATTGATCACATGTGCACTCCCACAAAATAAATCCCTACATCCAGTTTGGTGAGATCTGTGAAATGAATGAATGTATGGTCGTCTGCTAACCGCAGATAGTGAATGTGAATATATGATCATCTTTGAGACGATCCTTTGGCCACCTTTGGTGGGACCAAAGAGATGAAATTTACCTGAGCTTTGAGCGCCTGAAATGTGGCTGACCAATACGGTAGCAAGGTGCTCCCCCAGTTCGGCAGAGGTGCGAGAGAACCTGAAGAACGGCCATGTTTCGGCACTCTGCCGCTGGATCTTGTGTTGTTAAGACCTGTCTTAGGTGTGCTCCATAAAGACAAAAGAGTGGAGACCTGGTATGCACGTGGAATACTTAAGAGTAGTTTGAAGTAATAATTTCTCTATTTCAGGAACTTTTGTGGGGAGAATTAAATGTCAGGCAGGTACTATTAATGGGACCTTAGTAATCTTCGGAAGTGACCAACGGTCACAATGAAACCACGTGTAGCAATAAGTTGAAATACTTCCGTGTGCTTAAGTTAAGCTGAATTACTAGCGTGTGTACTATAAGTTGAAATATTTAAGAAATGGCGTGTGCAGGACTTGAAATTAGAGACGAGTACTTCCACGTGGTGAGTACTGTGTGACTCTCAATCTGTGTATGAGACAAAGGATAAAGAGAAGTACTCGTCCATGGTATCAGTTGAGGACTCGTATGTGTGATGAATATGTTCTTAATATTACTTTGTGTGATATGTTTCCGTGTGACGCTTGATTCAAACTCTGAAAGAGAAGCAAGGTGAGTCAGCCGTCTATCCAGCAACGCCACTTGGCTTGCATTGCACAGGAAGACGTGCATATATCTCCAGAGTTCATAGTAGGAAAGTAGAATTACGAAGTGGGGCAGTGTCGTGTGAAACTGGGATAAATACTAATTGAAGTGGGAAAGCTGAAAGTGATAATGTTGTGACTATTCCCTGTGTTGTATTCCATGTTGTAGTGTGGTGTATGTCATGTAATTTAAGTATGTGTGGTTTGCATGGGAGAGTAGCTAGGTAGTTTCAGAGGTAGTGGGTTATGCGTGTTCCGTTTGTACCGCTCGGTCTGGAGGAAAGTTTCGTGATGATGGTTGTGAGAGTCGAAGTGTGAGATATAGAAAAAGATCCACCATCCTATCCAGAAAGTGCACTGTAGCGTTAAATAATTACGAGACCATAAGATAGAGAATCACCAATGTAAAGCCATGCCCACTGGGCGGAATTTCTCATGTATTATTGTTGTAGGTTATAGAATTTGTGTGTTTAGGTTATAGAATTTATCGGAATAAATAAGATAATGAAAAGAAAAAGATTGGTGGCCTTTTCCTTCGAATTGTATGTTGTCATGATATCCAGAATTTATAATGTGTGCGCCACTCATATTCAGTGCGATGGCCACGCGTTGATAAAAGCTGTTAAATAAAAAAAAAGAAAATGTGCTATTGCCAGTGCGTAGTGAACAGTCAGAGTTATGTAAATTACTGATAGTCAGATGTGCGTTTCCGTTGTGTATTATTCATACAGGAGGATAATTTGTAACTTAATTGTGAGTGCGAGAGTTCATGTTACTTGATAAATAAGAATGAATCCACTCGCTTGGCAGACCACTCATCTTGCAGGCCTGACTGCTTGATGCCACAGTATGAGCAAGGCATGTGGGTGCCTCTCAAGGTTACTGTATGTTCTATTCATGAGATTCAGATAGGAGGAGGTATTCGTGCCATGCAGCTGTTCATGGGCAATGCAGAGGGTAGTTCATACCAAAAAGAAGTGATGGAACCAAAGCTGAACCTCCAGCAAGCAGGGCTACATTGAGTGTTTTCAGTGAACAAGATGTGTATTCGCTATTTTTGGCTTCATTAAAAGAGCAAATAGTTAATACTTTCAGCCAGAAGGCAAATACTTGTTTATAAAGAATGATTAATGTATAATAGGCGTCGCATAGCGACGGTGGAATTTTCTAAATAATGTAACTCGTCGTCTTTGGGCGCCATATAAACAGAAAAATATGGATAGATATGCGATCCTTCACTATTTTGTTCGCTAGAGAACAAATGAAGCCTTGAGCGCTAAGAGACTTGTACTCTTTTTCTTAAGTAAGACGGATGCAGATTTGTAGCATATCTACGATCATGAAGTAATTAGAAAGACAATAATGCAATTTCTTAATCAATAGCACGCTAGCTGTGACTGCTTCAAGCCATGAGAAACTGAAAGTAAAGACTATTCACATTTCATAATGCAATATTTTATGATAATGGTCAATCCATGATTCTTACGCCAATTGTGATTAATAAAACAGTAAGTGAAATCTCAAATTCCAACTTTTCCATTGAATAACATCATCACTTTTATTTTGTTACATCACAAAGAACACAGTAGTGGTTGGGAGTTGCTACGAGCAAAGGAAGTGCAGGGGGCCAGACGCTAAGAATTAAGATGCAGTGGGTAGCTGATAAACAGAACCATGTGTGATGTTAGGTGACCAAATTTTCATTTACTGGCTATCACGACATGAGTTACTCTGTTAAATATAACGCAACTGCAGCTGTATTGGCCAGACTAGCACTTGGAGATGTTTCCTAAGCGGAAACTAACCTTCTTGAATGATACATGGGAACCAAGCCTAGTCCATTCACCAAGTCAGACGATAGCCACACAGAAAGTGCACATCACTGCAGAGCAGTTAATGCAGCACGTGGAGTTGGATCAAGTTGGTAGACAGTAAATAACTGTGACTGACTCTGATTTCGCTTACCCTAGCTTTTGTATATCTGAGACGTTGAGTTGTTCAGAAATCTGATCCCTGGGTAATCCACAATCTGGTGGACTAGATCCTAAGTGCAAGATATGGAAAGAGAAACTGTAGAGTGAAGAGGATAGGAAGTAGTTATAAAATTTTAATATAGTTTTACTGACAACATGACTCGTACATGTGATGTGATTTATATGTATTTAACGATGCTGGTGCTGATTCCGCATTTAACATTTGACGATGCCACTATGGCTGCAGTACATTAGGACGTTGTTTTTATGAAACAGATCTGATGATGGTCATTAAAGATCGAAACCGGTAGTCTGTTAAACAAAAAAGATTGTGACCATAGACATAAATTAAAAAAACTTATTTAATATAGTAAATGTATAATATCTGTAATTGGCAGCTTAGTATTATCGTGGAACCAGCCCTAAGCAAGACCAGAGGGTCCATGTCTTCGCCATGGAAGGAGTTAATGTATTGTCACTACCTAGTTTAAGTAGAATTTTCAATAATTTGTAAGAAGCCATTGTGTAAAATTGCATCGAGCTACCACAGTGTATAACATAGGGACTGAGTAGCCTAAGTACGAGTGTCCACTGTTGCAGGGTGTTGTCGCAGCAGCACAACACAGGGTGATGCTGACAACGAGATCGAGACCCACAGTCAGGCCATCAGCCATCACGCTGCCCAGCTTAAGTACCGCAGAGTTCTGACACTGTTCTTTCTAGCCAGAGCAGAATCCGATGCCTGCGAGCATTCACCGGCCTGGGTTGCACGAGTTGGACGTGTCTGCCTCGCATTGTTAATGACGTGATGTTAATAAAGTACTGTTTCTCAGTCATCAGCGTATCTACTAGGCTTCATCAGCCTGTAATCTCATCACTGACACTACTGGATGCTGCTATTAGCACCCACCAGCATTGACTGTTGTACAACAACAGCAATGAATGAGTCGCGCTTACTCAGGAGAAAACTGGAAGCCATGGGAAATGGTCCAAGTGGAGGCCCTACAGATAGCGCCTTTGAGCTGGCGTTAAGCCAAGGCTATAGATAGGGATATGTATCAGGAGGAAAAATCATTGACATGTAACCTGCTGGTGACCAGTGGTCCAACAGAGATCACTAGCCCACTGATGGTGATGAGGAAGACTGTAACATTCATCCATGAGCCCTCAGCTCTTTTCATCCTTTGAGGAGCTGAATGTTGTACCAACCCAACCCGAAACTACTGATAAATTAAAAAAAAGTCGAATGAAAATCATTAGGGAGCCTTGAAAGCTCAAGTCAAAGAGAGTGAATAAAGTGTGACGTCACCAAGTGATTGCGTGTCCCTTATGTAGGTCAGAATTACTGCAATGAGAGGTTGGCGTTTAGAAAAGCCTCTCAGATTGCTGTTTCCGATCTAACCAGATGATTTGTTGTGGACTGTCCCACCCAGAAACCACACTGATAAGGATACAGCATAATTGTCAAGCTATCATCGTTTCAGGCAGCAAACCGAATGTTATCTGTGCATGGACATTGGATTTTTGCCTTGTTGAAGGATTGAGATAACAATGCTATCTCGCCAATGTGAAGAGAAAATACCTTCTAGCGAAATACAGTAGAAAGCTCTGAGAAGATGGAGTCTTTGAGTAACATTCAGGTTTTGGGGCATCTCATTATGAATCGAATCAGGAACGGACGCAATGTCATGTGATGAGTCAAGATCTTGAAGTAGTTCCCAGTCAGTGAAGAATTCATTGTATAGTTCTGCGTGATGGTGAGAGATATCTTCAGTTGGTCTTTTATGTGTTCGAAAGGTAGCTGTGTAGTAAGAGGACACCAGTGCAGTAGCCAAGTAGATCATGAGGTGTTGGGCAAGAACCAATGTATCAGTAGACATACAACCAATAAAGAGGACACCAGAAAGTTATTGATCTTTGGTGGCCCAGAACGCTACAGAGCTTGACCCACATCTAGGGTAACAGAAGTATACAGCTGCTAGTCGGTCCTTCGAAGAGACCAGCATGGTAAGTGGCCTGCTGAACAGTGACAAGAAAGTGACAGTATCACCGAAAAGTTGCCATTGTCAGAAAAGTTGGCATGCAGAACCATTGTAGCAAAGCCAAGATACTGTGCGAGGAGACCGGGGAGGTAGATAGCCAAAAAGGTGCTGCATGTGGCACTAAAGTGGGTAGGAGTACCGTCACTGAGGGGAGAAACATCATGATAAAAAAGAAGCTGGCCAATCGGAAGGTCCCTGCAAGATGATTGTACTTTCCTCACAATTCTATAGCTTTCAAGATGATGTGGAGTGGAATCCACTCACTGATGACATCTGTGTGAACCAATTTACAGACCTCCCCAGACGCTCTCTCAAGACCAGTACATTTCTGACACACCGCTGTAGCTTTGAAGAGCTGGAGAATGTGCTGGCCAGGGCAGCAGTCGAACATTTTCTGTTTCCAGAAAGGCCCCTACAGGACCTCCAACATGCGGTCATGCATTATCCTGCTGAAATGTAGAGTTTCACAGGGATCGAATAAAGGGTAGAGCCACGGCTCGTAACACAGCTGAAATGTAACATCCACAGTTCAAAGTGCTGTCAATGCGAACAAGAGGTGACCGAGACGTGTAACCAACGGCACCCCATACCCTCACGCCGGGTGATACACCAGTATGGCGATGATGAATACATGCTTCCAATGTGCGCTCACTGCGATGTAGCCAATGACGGATGCGACCATCATGATACTGTAAACAGAACCTGGATTCATCCGAAAAAATGTCGGTTTGCCATTCGTGCACTCAGGTTCATTGTTGAGTACACCATCACAGGCGCTCCTGTCTGTGATGCAGCGTCAAGGGTAAACGCAGCAGCGGTCTATGCTGCTGCAAACGTCGTTGAACTGTTCGTGCAGATGGTTGTTGTCTTGCAAACGTCCCCATCTGTTCACTCAGGGATCAAGACGTGGCTGCACGATCCGTTACGGCCATGCGGATAAGATGCCTGTCATCTCGACTGCTAGTGATACGAGGCCGTTGGGATCCAGCACGGCGTTCTGCATTACCCTCCTGAACCCACTGATTCCATATTCTGCTAACAGTCATTAGATCTCGACCAACGCGAGCAGCAGTGTCGCGATACGTTAAACCGCAATCGCGATAGGCTACAATCTGACCTTTATTAAAGTCGGAAACGTGATGGTTCACATTTCTCCTCGTTACACGAGGCATCACAACAACGTTTCACCAGGCAACGCCGGTCAACTGCTGTTTGTGTATGGGAAATTGGTTGGAAACTTTCCTCATGTCAGCACGTTGTAGGTGTCGCCACCGGTGCCAACATTGTGTGAATGCTCTGAAAAGCTAATCATTTGCATATCACAGCATATTCTTCCCGACGGTAAAATTTCGCGTCTGTAGCACGTCATCTTCGTGGTGCAGCAATTTTAATGGCAAGTAGTGTATATTTAAATGATATAGGTATTCGAATTGAACAGAAGAAAGGAAAATGGTAATGACCGAAAGGAGATTCTATCAAGTGATTGCCACTCTCGTGCGCGTTATATATTCTACACTTAACGGAAGTGCTCGAAGGACATGGGCCTTTGTTTAAAAGGAGCCCTCCTACGCAGCGAGCGAACACTGCAAAGGAGCCATGCTGCTTCTCGAAAAATATCTCTCTTACAGTGAATCAAACGGCAATTTTCTTAGGTTTCCGTATAACAATAAACGAATGAAAGAGAAGGACTGGAATTTTTCCATAACAGACGTCAAGTGTGGCCTGCCAACATGGCACGAGGAAAGAAACAAACACTGCATTATGTATGTCTGAAACAGTCGTTATTGTTACAGTATAAGTATATGGTTCAAGTAATAGCATGATAAACATGGTCGGAAAACTTTGAACATGATTTTCTCAAGAATTTTTGAGACTTGCACCGGACTTACTCGGGAGAGGTAAATTTGGATTATGAATTAGAAGTGCTACAAAAATGCGATTGTCATGTGGTGCTCTACCAAGTGCATTTTACAATTAAGAGCTTCAGTGTACGCGTTGTGAGACAAGCGATAACATGGGTCGTTTGACAAACATGACATACTGTCCATGGAGATTCAGTAACTAATTATGTTCTTAATTATGCTCTTACAGTTTGTCGTAAAAAATTAAAAAATAAAAGAACATGGGCGTTGGTAGTACGTAAACAACATCTTTGATAAATGTCGAAAGAAAGAAATTGGATGGTGGTGTGTTCGTCGGTCATGGAGCAATCACTTTACCTACAGAACTTTTTCCAGGCATCGACAATCCAATTTTGCCAGGTCGTTGCACAGCTTGAATCATTTTCGCATACGAGTCGAAGGGAGGAGCGAGTGACGTTGCACGAGTACGAAAGTAGTGCGAAAATAGTACTCTGGGGAAGTGATTTCCATCGTAAGTGTACCACAAACAAATCTGATACAATCTTGATGCACTGAAGAGACCCAGTGTCTTCCTATTTTGTGTTTCTACATTCGGTTCTGTAGTGGCACAAAGTTCCAGCTGCTTCAATCAGAACTCAGGGTGTGCTCGCGAATGTAATTTTTTCTGTCAGCCTGAAACTACAGATGTGCAAGGCAAGTTACTTGCACCAGAAGGCACAATAATGATCTCCCACAACTCTACCCTTTTTGAAACTGTACTTGCCACGTAGGTCGCGTACCACACACCGCCAGGATGATTTTAGAAATGCGAATTCGCAACCAACATAAAATAACGAAATTATTTCCCCGTCACAATCAAATCGTCATCAGCGACTTTAATGTTAGAAGACTAAGGCAGCAACAGCGGAACAGTAAAGACAACCAACTTATTTACTTTTGAAGCGGAGACGTATGGTATCACCGCTTACGGTCATTAACGTGCGGTGAACCGGCTTTATTGCCGTGACCACGCACTGTGTTCAAGGGAGAGGCTTGGTGACGGAATGACTAGAGCAGATTTGGTCATGACACATTTATTCTTTGGAAGTCTTACACTACGTTACAAATGCAATGCATCATTAACATTCGTCCGTACAGGCGTGTTGCCCTAGCGGTACGGCTCGATCACAGGTCCCGGAGGGTATACACTCCAGTGACGAGCCGCGGCGTGACCGCTTGGGCCGAGCGAGACAAAGGCCGCGTCGCCAAATGTCCAGCTCCTGGGAGGAGGGCACTGTCAAATGGAAGGCTGCACTCCGCGAAACGAGCGACTACATTTCAATTTCAGAGCCGGCCACGGTGGCTGTGCGGTTCTAGGCGCTGCAGTCCAGAATCACGGGACTGCTACGGTCGCAGCTTCGAATCCTGCCTCGGGCATGGATGTGTGTAATGTCCTTAGGTTAGTTAGGTTTAAGTAGATCTAAGTTCTAGGGGACTGATGACCTAAGATGTTAAGTCCCATAGTGCTCAGAGCCATTTTTTGCATTTCAGACTGCGCGTATGCGTTTGCGGGGGAGTCGCATTGACTCGATGCACGTGGTCAGCTGCGGCGAAGTCGGTAGAGCGGAGACGTGTGTCGCGTTGCGTTGACCGGCTCGCACTGTCTACTTGCTTTGTTCTGTGCGTCCGGTGCGCAACGCAGGAGCAATGGTACCACGACTGGCAAAAGCTTTGTGCATTGTCTCACATCATCTATGTCTGCGAGTCAAAACCACCTATAATCACCAAATAAATTCATTTCCTACACGACCCAACCTTAAACAACATTATTTATGAAATATCCACAAAGTATGTTTTGCCATAACTGTGGAGCCACCTTTTACACACTCCAGGCTCCAGCCTTAGTCTTCTGAACAATGATGTCTCCTCCTGCCTGCTGTCCCTCCAGGGTGAAAGTGACATCACCTTTACTAATTGTTAATACTTTTTGTATTAGAATACCATCTATCGATACCTCCGAATGACTCTCCTAAATATTACAGTCCGTAACATTATCAGACCCTACTTTGTCTCTGCCTTTTTATGTTACTCTGTACTCCCAACTGTTCGGAAACGAGTGGTGCCCGCTGCTGCAAACTATGCAATATTTCTGGATGAGGACACGTTTTATATCCACCTGCCAGCCTTCGAACTTTTCAGAAGTGATGGCTGTTCCCACTCCCAGACATCTTGCATTTCTTGAACAACAACACCCCACTCTGCGTCACTGGCTTCAGGCATTCGTAAATTGAGATCGACCAACTGAACTACAACATAAATATCTCACGGTCACCACTGCTATTCTAATAAAATTCCCTATACACTGAGTATACTAATACTTGTGCAGTTCTTCTTTAATCATGTTAATTTACCCAACAAGCATTGACAGTGGCCAGGTATACCACTGCCGTTTCTCGATCAGCAACCATGAATTTTAAAACAACAATACTGCAACCTTATCTTTTTCTGATTATTCCATTATGGATATATATTTCGTTTTCTTCCTTATTTTCTTTTTTCTTATGCAAGAAATTACACTTAACAGCCTCCGAGTATGGATTTTTCATCTACTTTACTAATTGCTGTAGAACATAATTCTATTATAAAGTTAATGGTGCAACATCAAATTACACTCATCCTATTTTATGGCTAATTATTCACTGTATTCATGGTTACTAGGTTGCCTCGGATAACACATAAAATCAGATCTCACCACACTGTTTCACATGCTAGAGTTGATATAGTAATTGATAGGATCTGGAATGGGCGACACTTAATCTCCACCTTGAGAAGTATCACTACACTTGAAACCAAGAAGAGTACTGACACACATCAGCTCTGTAGTGACGTCGCGTCGTCCTTCGTGACTGCTGTTGGGTTCTCCCACCATAGTCTCTTCGCTCCCTTACTCAACTATGGCCGAGCTTTACAGTTCTCTGACTTTCGGCCATGCAACGATGCCTGAAGGCTACAAATTCTATCACTGTGTAACAATAAGGATTATCGACCTAGATCCAAATTCCTCTGTTATTAAGTTGATAATTATTAAGTTAATAATCACAACTATTACGTTAAGAAAATTAACAACTCCTTAGACTCTGCATACAATATGATGCAGAAAGATCCATATCACAGAGGTCCAACATGCCTTGAGCACCAACAGCTTCTAATGATGAGTTATACAGTATGACTTCATTTATACGTTTTTGACTTTACTTTATTTTTCATGTCCTGGTGAAATACCCACAGTGTGCACAAGTTACAGTGCAGTGTTTCAGAGTGGGTTGCCAGGAAGTGGATTGGTAAGGCCCAAATTAGACTATAATAAAATTTGATAGTGTAATAAGGAACTTTTTCAAAGTTAGGCATTGCTCAAATTTTCTTTGAACAAATCTAGCGCCTCGCCTTAGATTTGATCAATGGAATCGTTTGTCTTATGTTTACTGCATGGAGAAATCAACTGCTTGGAGTGCTAGCACCGCTACAGCTGTCTGACACACAATGTTTATCAATATGACTCCCAAATTTACATGGTGCACCGCATATCTAACGAAATTGACAAAGATATAGGAAACAGATGAAGCACTGTGTAAACATTGAAAAAAAAGAAGAAATGAAAATAAACATTTTACAGGTACGATTTTTAATTGCCACTTATTTCATGTTGAGCTACTGGAGACAAAGAACACTTCAAGAAATCATTAATGAATTTGTTTCTTCTGATAGGCAATGCACTACATTTCAGCTTCATGACACAGAGTTTCAGACGATATCATTCGGAACAGTTTCCGAAAATCTGGATTTGGAAATGAAGTCCACGATCATGGTGGAAATGGTCATACTGATGATATTTCACCTAATGACGAAGAATGGAACAAATTTGATCAGCAGGCATCATTTGAGGATTACGTGAACGTTGATGAAAACATCGTCGCTACAGAACCCATGACTATCGCTGAGATAGTTCAGTGTGCATCGCGGGACATGGACGAGGAAGAAACTGACGATGAGGATGAAACAGAAGAGCATCAGCATTCCTCCATGACTACTGATGCAGTAAATGCATTAGAATTAATTAAACAATTTGTGACGCACCACAATGTTTGTGATGAAATAATGACAAAGTTATCCCGTTTTGAGGGGTACAGTGTATGCTATTGCTGAGTCAAAGAAAAACAAGCAAAAATTATGATCTTTTTTACAAAATGACGTTTTCTTCTGTGTAGAGGTTTACATTTATCTTTGTTAAGTATGGTATCTAGTAAGCCTATATTGCGTTTTGTAGAATGTAATCTTTTTATTTACTGGATGTTTCATTTGTGTTTACAAATTAATTTGGTAGTACGGTGCTATATTTCATATATACATTTTTCACTCTTAAACTTTTTTTTTTTCTGTAGTCCATTGGTTCAAATGGCTCTGAGCACTATGGGACTCAACTGCTGAGGTCATTAGTCCCCTAGAACTTAGAACTAGTTAAACCTAACTAACCTAAGGACATCACAAACATCCATGCCCGAGGCAGGATTCGAACCTGCGACCGTAGCGGTCTTGCGGTTCCAGACTGCAGCGCCTTTAACCGCACGGCCACTTCGGCCGGCTGTAGTCCATTGAAAAAAACGTATAAACAAAGTTTTACTGTATATGCCAAAATGGCCTGTGCTTATTTGTACTGACACAGTAATCTTTGAATGTACAAAGCAAATTGAAAGGAATGTTACTGATACTGGTGCTATCCGTTCCACTTGCTGATGCTACTGCTTACAGCAGGAAGACTATCACAAATACATAAATGAAAAACCACTGTGAGAGTATTTCCATAGAGAAGAAATCTGTTTTTCATATAGAAGTGCAAAATACTGAGTGATAGCACAGTTTGTTTACTATAAAGAAACTATAGCTTCTATCACAATAACTTTCTTCTCACTTCTAAACAATGTCAACGGTCTACAAGCCAGACTGCATATACTTATGATGGATGGAACCATGAGCTATGAGTTACCATTTCCCTTGGTGAGTTTGTGGCCCTATATGAGATGTAAGCAGCGCAGCAGGCAAATGATTCAAATAAGCCACTAAAGAGAGAGCACTATCAGTGGTACCACCAAGCTGGATGGAACTTACATGCTACATTATGTGTTGACCTGTGAAAGGTCAGCGCACAAAGTAAATATCTGTCCTCAGTGCGTAAGTATAACAGTTTCCAACAGGAGGGTAATAAAGCAGCTGTAAAATAATTACCAACAGAGTTGTTTCCTTCACAAAAATAGTGCAAATTGAGTTGGTCACATTACAGAAAAATCACTTTCATTTTGTCCTTTACGGCATCAGAGTGCTACAAACAGCACAGCAACTACACATAAAATAAAAATGCCACATGGACTAAAATCTGAAATGGTAACCTTTTGGCTTCTGAAATAGACTAGAAATTCATAAACAAGTACTGTTGTAATAAAGCACCCAAATAACTAATCACTGCTGCATGACAGCAGACTTCATTACTTTGTCTTCAAGGTAAAAAATTCATTCTGTGATGATCCAATGACTGTCAGAGAATCAAATGAAACCTTCTGGCCATTTGCTTATTTTCTCTGCAACCTTCTTGCATATCAACAGCCAGCCAACAGCTATCTCAGTAATAATTGATAGATGGCTGGACAAGTTGCAAAACATATTTTCAGTGATTTTCCATCAACCCAAATACAAATTCCTTGACATTTCTAGCAAAGACTGCCTCTGTATTTATTTTATGAATTAAAAGTCCATACATAACTCAATAATTAATATAATTTTGCTTGTTATAAGCCTCATTGTTATAAATGATCTAGTCTTATGAACGAATTCATTGTTTTTATACCCTACATTTAAAGTATTTGAGGTCTTCTGAAATCAATTACTTCGTTATTGGTTTCACAGCCATCTAAAAACATCTTATGCTACATTTCCTCTTTGTCACACGCTTCATCATTCTGGCAGCAACTTCCATGATCTAGTGATTAGTGTCATTAGCAACTGAAAATGAAGTCTTCGATTCAGTTCCCAGTGATCATCACTGATTCTTCTGGTGAGGCAAGTTGAGGGATGCAATAAATTTTTATTTTTTTTATTTTTCAGAACATGCTGTTGAATTTTCCTGATGCCTCACGTGAAATGTAGTCCCTGTTATGTGATACAGCAAATAATGTTTAACAATTCATAAGCATACACTTTTGCTGAGGAAAGGGCCAATAAGAAACTGTCAGTAGCACAGAATGGACGGCTACAGTGCCACCAGTTCCACATGGCTTGTTTAGTGTTGGCCTTATGCCACACCTAACACTTCAACTGCAAATCAACAACACGTATCAGGGAAAAATAAAAAATTAAATTAAAAAGCAAACAATTTTTTATCTTTACTTAAATACATTCAGTTAATGTTATTTTCAGTGAACACAAATTTTAAATATTTTTCACTGTACTGCACTATAATAAATACATTCAGTGTCACAACTGTTCATTCCATTTTCATATTTTAAGTACACCACAATCACTACTATTTTTCATTAACTGTGTGGCAATTTCTATGCCTTTACACTCTCTGACAAGTTTCTGATGGCTGACAAACCAGAGAATTCATTCTCACTCACCAATACATAGTAAAGCCTTACAAACAATTAATGACTGACATTTCACATATGTAGCTTTCATACCTATGAGTTTCATGCATATGGTTAATAACTCTCTTTTTCACTATATAAATACTTTTTAAAAAGAACAGAAAATTATAAAGAGGCACACTCTAACATTAGTCGTCTTGGATTATAGGCACTGATAAATATCAATTCCTTGCGCCCGTCTTCAGATAGTCCTCTTTCATTTTGTATCCATCGTCTGTCTGCATAATAGTCCAGGCAGCTATGGATTTCCTTATCACTGTATTCAGGCACATGAATTGGAACAAATGGATCCAGATGCTCAAAACCCTGAAATGTATAGAGCATACAGCACCATGGCAAAAAAGGGAAAAAAGAGAACAAATTTAGTAGATAGGCAGTAAAACACAAAGAAGTGCATGTGACATGACAGACACTGTTGAAGTGTTCTCAGTTTACATTGCACAAATGGTTAAATAGGGAAAAAGCAGGAATCCATGAATTTCACTTGATCATGCTAACAAATTTATTTTTAGGAAATTTATAAAAGAACTAGGCTTCCCATGTGCCATTATTTATGTATCAAATAACTAGAGTGGAAAGACAGTGATCTATTTAGTGAACTATTTGCACCTAATCCATTTTCTGTTTCAATTTTTTTTACTGAAGAAAGACAGCAGTTTGTCATGACATGCAGTTTGATGTTATCTCAATATTATTTATATTCAGTATACACACAACAGCAGCAAAAATCACGCTACGCTAAAAACAGTGTTTACATAAAATGTAACCCACCTCTTTCCCAAGCAGGTTTACTGGTAAATCACTCTGTCGTCTCTCCCCATAAGCGAGAAGTTTATCTACAGTGAGAACTATTGCACCATTGCACTGAAATTACAAAATTAATCAAAATTTTGCACATTATTATGCTTACGGTGCTATTATAAACAGTCAATTAATAAAATTATACCCAGTCAAACTTTGTGATGTTTAACAATGCTTCAGTTAAAGTTATATTTGATGGAGGAACAGCTTTCTTTGTCTCTGAAAAGACACGAGTTGTGGGGTAGAAGAATGCATTGAAGCCATCAATGACAACAAGAGTCTTGCACCTGAAACAAAATAACGAGTAGGAAATAATCGAGTTTTCTTTTATTTTTTCTTTAACTATGATTTCAGTATGTTCCAATTTACCTCCCAGCAGTTGAGTGTAATTTAATTTCTTCTGCAATTACACTGACAATGTCACAAGCATACTTTACTCGGTTAATTCCCAATTCAATCAACTCCATCAAGGGTGCATCTTTACTTGTTGATTCTCTTTTACTCCACGTAAGATCCCTAGATACCCTGAGCTGCAAATTAATTCATATATTTATGAATCTAACACAAATTTGGCAAGAAATTTCTACACAAATAAATAATCACTAAAAGAGCGTGAAGACATTAACCTCTTACAAACCTCTCCCATCAAGCCCTAGAACTGAGTTTGAGATAACAGCCTGAGTAAGTTAAATAATTAAATTGTGGAAGTTTAAAAGTTTCTTTGCCAATGGCCTTCCTGCAATGGTGGCACCAGTCCCCATCAGATCACCGAAGTTAAGCCTGTCAAGCTTAGCTAGCACCTGGATTGATGACTGCCCAGGTCTGCTGAGCAATGTTGGTGAGTGGGGTGCTCTCAGCCCTTGTAAGGCCAATTGGGAAGCTACTTGACTGAGACATTGCAGGTCCAGTCATGAAAGCTGATGATGGCTGGGAGAGCAGTGTGCTGACCACATGTCCATTCATATCTGCATCCAGTGATGCCTAATGCCTACCACCTGAGGATGATACAGCCTTCTAAGGCCTGCTTGAACAGACAGAGAGAGAGAGTAAGAGAGAAAGAGAAAGAGAGAGAGAGAGAGAGAGAGAGAGAGAGAGAGACGTCTCTTTGTGGGCAGTGGACTGGTAATATGTAAAGGCCATTTTATATGTGGAAGGTCTATGAAATCCTCATACTAACAGAGACTTTCAATAATATTTTTTGTGCATGTATATAGTGTTTGTTTAAAAATGTAATTTCCCTTTCTCTATTTCTAACGACTAGTGACTTAAGAGTAGAACTAGCTGTAGCTCCAGAAGACTGTTTGCCGCTACCTGAGTAACTGAGAAAATGATGGCAAATCTAAATTAGAACACCTGGTTTAGGATTTGAAGCTAGCTCTTATCAAACACGTGTCCAGCAGTTTACGACAGTGCCCCTCCAGTTTATGGACTTTGCGTGATTCAACATGATCCAAGAGCTGACAGCACAGTTTAAGACCCTTATGATAAACACAAACCTACTGCAAAATGGTGACACAACCAGTCTGTAAATGTAGTAAAGGACAGTAGAATGATTATCCACCAAAAGTATCCTGCCATGCTACATATCTCACACAGAAAATATTAATTCAACAGTTCATTCTGAGTTACACAGATTCCTTCTCAAATAAGGTTCTCCAGGGATGTAGTACAACTCAAGGCATTGTACACACTATGTAACTTGGCACCTGGGGGCGGTAGGTGCAGTTGTAAGTGAACCCTGCCTCCCAGATACTCTCTTCCCAAAGGTGAGGCAAGATGTAAATCAAATATGCACTGGTTTTATATAGTCAAAATTTTCATTAAATGAAACAATCGAAATCCAGGGTGGACTGTAACAATATTATGAGAAGTTAAGTTGCTACTCATCATATAGCGGAGACGCTGAGTCGCAGATAGGCACAACAAAAAGATTTTCACACACACACACACACACACACACACACACACACACACACACACACACAGACACACACATGCAAACGCAACTCACACACATGACTCATGTATTGCATTTGCATGAGTGTTTGTGTGCATATGTGTGTCTATTGTTGGCAAAAGCCATTGGCCGAAAGCTTTTAAGAGTGAAAATCTTCTTGTTGCGCCTATCTGCGACTCAGCATCTCCAGTATATGGTGAGTAGCAACCTTCCTTCTCACAATATTGTTATTTTCGTTAAATGATGTGATATAATCAACACTGAAAAACTGTTTATGCAAATCACAAAATACTGCTACACGATGCAATGTGAACAGTACTATTTGCTAATTAAGGTTGGCTATGAGCGAAAACAATTCAACACCAGCTGACTTCTACTAATTTCACTGGTCTCAGCAGTTCCTGTGGCAAGTGCCTCTTATCATACTTCACACATCAAAACTCCATTCATAAATCTTGGTACTGTACAATTTCCAAACTAAGACACCAAATAAAGGACATTTATTAAGTTAATTAAGCAGAAATGTCATCCACAGTGTGAACAAGACAGATCAAGGCCTTCAGTATGTAGCAGACGCAGTAATGCATTAACAATCCTGAGTGACATTCCTCTTTATCTTCAAAATTAATTTTTATGATGACATTGTTTAACAGAGCAAGGTTGGATTATCTTACTTGTTCCCATACCAGTCTTGATGCCAATAATATTTTTCCCCTTTTCTGATTCTGTTCATTACTAATGCATATACTATGTGTACACAGAATTACCAGATTCTTATTCATGCAGTATTTCTCAAAATTTCATTATTCACATTATAACTAACCAATTATTGATGACAATGGTATATTTAGTTCACATGGAAACACTTTATTTAAAGTAATATTAATAATTTACTACACCTGTAAACCAAGTGCTCATAAAAATTTCATCCACCTAAAAACTGCTTGTTTCCAGACTGACATAGCTTGTTCAAATGCCAACACCTGTTTGAAGGAAATATTTTACTTTTTCTGAAAACGCAATATTTCAAATGTTGTGTGGTGACCATCAACCACAAAGAGAAATCTGAAATCAATATCCTGGCATATCTTTTGTATGTATTTGACTTTTCTTCAGTCTCTGCTTCTCTCCCATGTCCTTCACATCTGTTTACTGTGTCTACTGAATACAGTAATTTGGATAATAAGTTGTTGGGATTTGTTCTACTCATAATCCAGCACGGTACCTGAATCCCACATTGCTGACCCTAATGATCACGAAGACCCCAACACTCAGACAATCAGTTTTTCGATGACTACAATGTGTTTTTGACATCCACCACGAGCTGGCAATTCAGTGCTGTTCTGATGTTTTGCCTTTCATCATATCCAAGAGATTTTTCAACATGGATTATCTACTTGGCATGTGCAGTGCACAACAGTGATACTGTGTTCTTCCATTGACTATTTTGACTTGTGTGTTTTCCTGTAGTGTTACTACACAACAGATAATGACACTCTTCATATTGTTGTTGCTACAGGACCTGATTGTTACTGAGAATTGTGTTCCAAACATTCAACATGTCACCAACAGTGTTCACTGCACTGCACACCACAGTGGCGATGCCAAATATCATTCGCTGGACAGCTCATCATTGCAAAGTTTATTTATTGCACAATGTTGTTTACTACACACAATGCCTCATCCACCATTTCCAACGCCATACCCAGTGCTTTCACAGAACATTCTGCAATGGAACTGTGGAGCTCCAGTGCAACACTCAGTGCAGAATACTGTAGAAACGTAATAAGAATGTGAAGCACACTGCAATCGCACACCCTAACCCATGACGGCGCGATCTTGCGCAACATTCCATGCACAAGGCCATCTGTTTTCCGCACTCATTTCCCACACAGTTGCCTTTCATGTGAACCGCAGCCTGTCGCAATGGGCTGCCCACTTCTGCATTCCTCACCCCTTCCACAAGGGTCCCATGTGACACACCACATCTTGCAATGACACCGATAATGCAATCAATGACCACAGCCATCACAGCCACACTGACACCACAACAGGCACTCACATTACGTGCCACCATGAAGGGCAATGCCCTCAGTGACCACGGCCATCGAAGCCACACTGATCTGGTGTTCGCATTACATTCTGTGAATGGCGACTGTGCTTCTGTATCACCCACTGCCCCCCACCCCTCCATGGGACTCTCGGGTGATCCACCGTGCAACACATTCTCATCACACCCACAGACTGATCATTGCTGCTACGCCGGTTGACTCTGTCACCACATCCACTACGTTTGGTTCCTTATGTACTACACCATGATGACCTCGGGTGATGATCCTGCTGGATAAACTACTCTAATCAATCACGATTTTGCCACTCACAACCATTCCTGCCGTCAAAACCTGTCAAACCTGCTATTGCCACCATTTTGTCCAGACAACCCCCAAACATTGTTTACAATTATGGAAAATATGCTTGCTGTTAACAACATGATGCAAGATGCCAACATTTAAGTGGCTACTATGTGGTTATCAGTGACATTACTGTTGTACCACTGACTCACGATAAGTACAGTGCTGCGAATTCGGCACTCGTGTAACAAGTTTTGCCTGCCTCCATTGTGCTACCTCCACAAGTTTACTATAGCTAACAGTATCAACACATTCCCACTGTGTACGACACCCACCACAGTGCTACAACTGAGTCTGTCCAGACCCACAGAATGCTGCCGATGGTGACATCACAGATGTTGCCAAGCAACCCAGCATTTGCTTGGTCAACATAAACAATAACATGCAGCCCCAGGTCATTCCTATTACGTGTGATGCCCACCTTCATGCTTCACCATGGTCCATCTGGACCCACAAGAGTGCTACTGACAGTGACGTCACAGTCACTTTCCAGCAACTGGTCCTTCACGCTGTCAACACAAACAGTAACACGTCGGGCGACCGTGCCCTCTACGCTGGTGCACTCATGCGGGAGGAGTTTGTTGCCAGCATACCCCCACAATAACAAGCTGCGTGCCCATGCTTACTGTGCTGCAGACATTGAGTGTGTCTATTTTCCGGCTTGGCTCTTCTCTAGCTGCCTTCTCACTTCACACTGCATCAATTCTTCATGTCCCTCACTGACTACGACTGCTGTCGAATAGCATGCTCCAGGCTGTGCTCGCATTGAATATGACTCTGCGGTCAGTTCCAAGCTGTTGCACTCGACTGACACAAGTTCCGAATTCGACGTGCCTCGTGTTTTGATTCATTGATGGCAAATGGGCACTCGCCATTGCTTCTTCCCAAAACCGACAATGACCTCATTCCTCTTCACAGTTCGATGCCCTGGATCTCATCTATACCCTTCCAAGCTGCCTTTAATGGACATTCTCCATGAGTGAAACTGTCAAACCCAACTTCCAGGTGACACTGTTGCGCCACACATGCATTACTCTCCATGTCGCATATGCCTTGATTATGCACAACCACTGAGGAAACCGATCACCCTGATTTCACTAGTCCTTCCAGATCTATCGACGACTCAAGCCCAGTGACTCATGGATATGAACATGCTGACCAACTTCACCCAGACTACACTCAGCCACACTGGTTTTATCCTCCCTGGTTACCACACACTCACCAACTCAATATGCATGGTGCCATATACAGCAAGACATGGCATGTTCCACCCCACCTATGACAAACATCTTAACTACACATCATAAGGTTGGATTTTCACGTCTTCCCTTGCCACCACATGCCAATACCGTGCCATTCAATGACGCTGCCTGCTACTACTACTACAACAAATGCTCCACACCGATTGTTCAGCTCATCACTTTACTGGTCGAGCTTCCCTTCAACCACTCCACAAATGACGCCCCACGCATTGCTATGTCGACCTCAAACAATGGACCACTGCCACGTCAGTTGAACTGCAATGCACGTGCCACACTACATCACAGCATTCACTGTGTCACTGGTACACAAGGCTATTGTCCAAGGATGTTTCTGCCATTGATGAACCCCCAACATCCACTCCTCTTACTGACAGTAGTTCAGTGCGGCTGACCTCGTGATGACACACTCTCAGTCTTCAGCCTCACCCTCTTGCCATATTCACCATGCTCCATGCTACTGAGGGACTGTGAGGCACCCCCTGTGGTGAACATCAACCACAAAGAAAACTCTGAAAGCCATAACTTGGCATATATTTTGTAAATCTTTGCTTTTTTCTTAGTCTCTGTTCTTCCGCCATGTCCTTAATATTGTCATGTAGAAGAAGGTGTAATAGGATGAATGACGAACACTAACTTCGCTTAACGAAGGTTTATTCAACAATTGCACATACAAGAGCGCGGAGCGAACTGCCTCTAGCCATAACACATACAGTATATACAGCTACAGAACATTCCAGTACAATGATGCTTGACATTTGTGGATACTTCTAGAATGTACTCGAACTGAATAGAGAGATTAAAATTGTACATTCCAGGTGAGTTTTGAACTCACGACCCTCCATGCAAAAGTTTAGTATCATAACCACTATACCACAGTGCTATTCAGCTTCTTCTGCGACATTGCTCCCTCCTTAAGATAACAGTGTCTCGGTGTTACGTCATTTTAGTCCGGGAACAAGTCATCAGTCCAGCATACTCCAACTCCCAATGACTGGTGCTCGCCCAGGCGGTGATCTTCTTATAACTTCTTTTGCCGCTACCCGCTACACTCTTCATCACCTTGCCGCTTGTTGCCTATCGCTCTAGCTTCAAATTTACCCTGGGTGGCAGGACCCTTGTAGGGCTCCATTCGAAGGACATGGACCATATCTCTGATCTTGCGCCGGGGTCGAAATCTTCAACTTCATAGCTAACATCAGACAACTGTCTTACAACCTTATGACGCCGAAAGTAGCGCCTAAGGAGCTTCTCAGAGAGACCAACCTTCCGAATAGGAGTGAAGATCCAGATGAGGTCATCAGGCTGGTAGATAACAGGGCGGTGGCTCGTGTCATACCTTCAGCGGTCGTTTTCTTGAGCCTGCAGCGTGCAGAGTCGAGCTAACTGCCGGGCTAACTCAGCTCTGGTTAACACCTGGCCGATGAAGTCGTCGTCCATGTCATCAGGCTGTAACGGAAACACAGTGTCCATCGTCACAGTCGCCTCACGCCCATGCACCAGGAAATTGTGTAAATCCTATGGTGTCTTGTTTGGCGGTGGTGTAGGCAAAAGTCACGAAAGGTAGCACCTCATCCCATATGTTCTGCTCAACATTAACGAACTTTGATAGCTTGTCAGCCAAGGACTTATTAAGGCGTTCAGTAAGCCCATTAGTTTGTGGATGGTAGGCAATCATCATGTGATGAGTAATGTTCTACCGATGGTTTATCTCTGTCACAAGATTTGATTGAAAAACTTTCCCTCAATACATAATTAATGACCTTGGGGCACCGTGTTTTAATACAATGTTTTCCACGATGAATTTGGCTACCTCGGATGCTTCGGCTGTTTTCATGGCTTTTGTAATGGCATTGCGTGTCAGATAATCAGTGTAAACAATAATCCATCTATTGCCACTAGCAGACATTAGAAATTGTCTGATGAGGTCAATCCCAACATGCTGGAAAGGTGTTTCGGCTGGTGGAATTGGTATGAGTAGATCAGGTGGTTTCTGAGGAACTGCCTTTCTCCTCTGCCACTCTTGACAGTGTGACACATAGTGACGGACACTCCTAAACAAACCTGAGCAGAAAAATCTTTTGCGGATTCTATCGTAGGTCTTAATAAATCCTAAATGTCCGGCCTCAGGTGTGTCATGGAATTTCTATAGAACATCTAAGCACATATGTTTAGGAACCACTGATAGCCACCTCTTTCCAAACGAATCAAAGTTTTTCTTGCAAAGTGATCTATCAACAACCTTAAATTGTCCTTTCACATACTCTGACCGATTTAAAGCAAGCATAATTTGAGATACCTTGGTGTCCTTCTTCTGCTCAGCAGAGAGATCGTGGAGTGCAACGAGACAGTCACTATCTTCATCAAAGTCTTGATGGTCTTGCACACGGTTTCTTGAGAGACAGTCGGCATCTTGGTGTTTTCTTCCACTTTTGTACACTATGGTAATGTCATACTCTTGAAGACGTAGTGCCCACCTGGCGAGTCGTCCTGTTGGATCCTTAACACACGTCAATCAACAAAGTGAATGATGGTCCGTAACAACTGTGAATGGCCTTCCATAGAGATACTGTCCAAATTTGCACATGGCCCAGATCACAGCAAGACATTCTCTTTCTGTAGTTGGGTATTTTCTCTCAGCTTTTGTAAGTGCCCTAGAAGCATAGGCTATAACTTTATCTTCTCCATCCGAAATTTGCATCAGAACAGCACCAACCCCATACTCACTGGCATCCGTGTGTAGTTATGTAGGTGCTCTCTCATCATACAGACCAAGTACAGGGTCAGTCGTCAGAGCTTTTCGCAGCACATCGAAAGAATCTTGTTGAGCACCACTCCAGATACCTTTAGCATCAGCTTTTAACAACTCATAGAGTGGCCTGGCTTTGATACAAAAGTCTTAGGTAAAATGACGGTAATAAGAACATAATCCAAGGAAGCTTCTCACATCTCTAATACTTTTAGGAATAGGAAATTCCGTTATAGATCTCACCTTCTCTGGATCTGGCCACACACCTTCATTTGACCCAAGGTGTCCAAGTATTTTGATTTCTTTTGCTCCAAAGAGACACTTTCTTGGATTAAGTTTCAGTCCGCCTTGTTGGAGACACTTAAGAATGGCTCTCAGTGTTTTCATATGTTCATCAAATGTCTCTGAGAACACTATAACGTCATCTAAATAACAAAGACACATCGTCCACTTCAGGTGACGTAGAAGATTATCCATCATCCGTTCAAAAGTTGCTGGTGCAATACACAAACCAAACGGCATTACCTTAAACTCATACAGGCCCTCAGGGCTGATGAATGCAGTTTTCTCATGATCAGCCTCATTTACTTCGATTAGTCAGGATCCCGAGTACATGTCCATGGTTAAAAAAAACTTAGCACCCTTCAGACAATACAGTGTACCATCAATTCGTGGAAGAGGGAAAACATCCTTTTTAGTCATCTTATTAAGCTTCCTGTAATCAACACAAAAGCAACAACTACCATCCTTCTTCCTGACAAGAACCACTAGTGACGACCATGGGCTGTGTGACGACTGAGTGATGTCATTCATCATCATTTTCTCTACCTCATCGTGAATTATTCAACGTTCCATTGCTGACACATGGTATGCTCTCTAGCTTATTGGTTGATGGTCTCCAGTGTTAATCTGGTGCTTCACCATTGATTTGTCTAATTTGCTCTTCACCTGTGGATTGAAGCATTCAGAGAACTCTTGAAGAATGGCAAGTAGCTACTTCTGTTGTTCCTTAAAGAGATCTGTTGATAGTCAAACTAGAAGATCTTGTCTCGTAGTGGTAGCGCTAATTTCGCATACAGACTCGGCATGGGAGTTAACAGCTCAGTGTTTGCTACGCACATGCATCTTGGAAGGATCTGCGGTTCTCGGCGACAGTTAACTATCCACAATTCACCGATTCCGTTCTTAAACGAGACGACAGAGGCTGGGATAACCAAGTTATGCTTCAGTGGTGTGCTTCTCTTACATTCCACTACAAGATCCACGGGGTGATGCATAGCATGACACATGACAGTTGCCTTTCTAGCACTGACTGCAGGAATGATCACTTCATCCAGCACACACACACATCTTCCTGTCCACAGTATCTTATCTCGTCTAGCATAATCTTCGAGGGACCACAATCTATAATTAACTGGGAAGCTTTCAAAACGCCATCCGAGAATGACGTCATGACTTCTCTCTTGTAAGACGAAGAATTCTAAGGGCTGTGAATGGTACAGTTTCCTGTAAATTCTACAAATTTACCATTAGCCACCTTCAGCAGAGTTATTTTGCTGTCAACAAACATGATTTTCTGCAACAGGTGACAGTACTACTCCAAAATGTCTGAATTTGATGCTCCGGAGTCCACAAGAGCTTGGGCTGGTTGGCCATCCATGAGGATATCGACGTAGTTTCCTACATTTCTGTAGTGATCGACGACAGAGGATCTTTCTTTTCAGTGGCCTCACCTCCAAGGAAGGTCGCACCCTTTAGTTTTCCAGGTTGCACCGGCTAGGTGATCGGCTGGAGCTTCAAAACGGCGATGGAGACCTTGATTGGCATGTTGGGAAGCGTCCTCTCCAGCGGCTAGCTTGCGGCAATGGTGACCTGCGTCATCCTGCACCCACATCTTCTTGTTCATCTTCATCGCCCCAGAGTTAGCATCGGCTAAGATCTGTCTGCTGTCTTTTGGCGTGGGCGTCATCAAATATCCACCGTCTTTCTCGACAACAGCACACCACATGTCCCATTCATCCGCAGTGGAAACATACTGGTTGGTCATCCTGGGTCCTCCAGACATCAGGGATCCTCCAGACGTCAGTCTTCCTTGGTGCCCAAACAGGTTCCTTGTACGGCATTGTAGGAACATAACTCCGCCCGGGTCTCAACTTTTTCAACGCTTTAAAGTAAATGAAGGATGAGAGATTGGGTTCAATGTCTGTTCCACTTCCTCCCTTATGACCTCTTGAAAGGTCTCAGCTTTTTGCTTGCTGTGCAATCCAAGTGCCTTCTGAACTTCCTCTCTCACTATCTGATGAAGAACACTTACGAAAACAGTTGCTTCCTCCATCACAGTAATCAATACAACGTTTGGAAGCCATTCAAACTTCTTGCATGTAATTCTTTTTTGATGCATTGTCTCGATATACTGGCACCATTTTATGAAATCATCTGCTGTCGATACCTCCTTCAGGAGTAGGGATTGATACATGTCCTCAGCAAACCCTTCATGATATGTGCAACCTTATTTTCCTCCTTCATTCTAGGATACACTATTTCACACAGATCCAAGACATTTTGAATGTAGGATGCTGTAGTGCTGTAGTTTCTCCTGGACGCTGTGACCTGCACTTTAATTTATTTTCAACCTTGCACTTATGTTGTTGTGTGTCGCCGAAATACATTCGCAGTTCCGCCTGGAATACTTCCCAGTTTGTGAACTTCTCCTCGTTGTTCTCATACCATTGCTTGGCAGTGTCTTCTAAGTAACAAAATACGTTAGCCAAACACACGGTTTCATCCCATTTGTTAGATTTGGCTATATGCTCATATACCTTCAGCCACTTGTTTGGATTTTGACCATCATACCCAGAGAACCCGGAAGGATGTCTCATGTGATGGCACACAGTTGCTGTCATCGTAACATCCTCTTCTTCTTCTGTCTCTGGTAGATTGCAATCTGTTGAATACGGCTCGAACTCGGGTTTCTCGCCATGTAAATGGTGGCTCTGTCATTGTCTGACGGGAGCCACTGTGTTGTCGATAATGTGCGCTATCAGAAGTTTCAATACCTGGCGCCTCCACCAAAACAGTGTCACACAAAAGAAGGTGTAATTAGGTGAATGATGAACACTAACTTCACTTAACAAAGGTTTATTCAGCAATTGCACGTACAAGAGTGCGGAGCGAACTACCTCCAGCCAAAATACATACAGTATATATACAGCTACAGAACATTCCAGTACAATGATGCTTGACATCTGTGGATATTTCTGGAATGTACTTGAACCGAACATAGAAATTAAAATTGTACATTCTGGGTGAATTTTGAACTCACGACCCTCCATGCAACAGTTTAGTATCATAACCACTACACCACAGTGCTACTCAGCTTCTTCTGTGACAATATATATGTACAATATTAATCTGCTGAATAAAGTGATTTAGATAATAAGCTACTATTCGTTCTACTCATCATCTGCTGTAGTACCTGAATTCCTTTGCATTCAAAATTTCCATGTTACATAATGTTCCAATACTAAAGTGTAATTCTTTCCAAAATCCAGTATTAGTTTAGTAGCCACAATTTTTATGTTTATGGAAATGTATACTTTTTCTAAAATAATATGTCAGTTTATTAATTTTCCCAAATACAAAATCTCACTTTCTAGAAAATTCTTGGGGAACTTTGAGGATCCCTGTGCATATTAAAACTTCCTGCTAATAAAGTAGTACTTATTGTCATTTTCTAATTACTCAGATTTTGGTTAAGCTAATTTACCTAACGGCCTATTATAGCTTTGCATCTTCTATTTTCACTGTATTTATGTTAACATTTAAAATGTAATGGCTCTATACTTTAATATTTTTTAATATCATACTACAGGTATCATAAAGAGATGTATAACACAAACCCACCATCAGTCAGAGGTGAGCATTCAATACATAAATACAGTATAGTTTTCAGAAATCATGGACTAGCTTTCAGTCTGTACAGTTACTATGTCAACGTGTAATTTCAGTGTCAATCTATTGTAAATAATCATTTAATATACTAATAGCAATTCATTGTTTATGGAGTTGTATAACAATTTTGTTGATCATTGCCACTTATGAAATGTTTGAAACTTCAAACTTCAAGATGATGTAGCTTACCAGTCCGTGTTAACATACAGATGCTCACATATTCTCAAAAGCTGATCATCAAAACTGAACTTGGTACCAATAAATGAGAAGAGAAATGAAAAGCAAATTCTATAGTCTTGTGTAAATTATCTAATAACGTTTCACACATTTAGTAGTCACAGGAGGAAGGTTAGAGAAGTCATTCGATGTGGCAAAGTCATATGAAACATCTTGTTACATTATACTTGGTAATTACCATCTAGAAACAATGAATAACCCTAATAATTTAATGAAAGCTAAAAACATTTCTTCGCACTTCCTGTTCTGTAAATCTCTACATAAAGGACAACCTTCAGGAATGTGGAATGAGAAGCAGCCACTGCAATCTAGTGAAACTGATAATTTTTGAAATTACTTCTATATAACTTTATATATGTATATTAGGAGCGAAGCCACTACTTTGATTTGAAAATAAGTAAGTACTAAATAAAAAAATTATGCTCTTTCTCTTACACTACTTAACTACTATTTTGTTTATAAAATTCTTCTACCAAATCATTTATTCAATTTTCCATAGAACTCTATCATGTATATACTTATGGCAAAATTAAAACCTGTTTAATGGGAACATAGGGTTATGCAGATTTTATGTCCTAGAGTGATAATATTCTGATAAATTATAGGAGTGGCTAATATAGTCCTAATATACGAGGGGTCAGAGGCAATGGGATACAAGTGACACTTCCTAGAAAATGGGATAAGTGCATCTGGTGCATGCTAAGGCATGTAACATAGCTGCTCCCTGGTGAATGAAAAGAAAACTAGTTACAAAAAATCACTAAACAGTTGACACCAAAGAGATACAGGCATACTTGTGTCTAACAATACACAACAGAAAAGGTGGAACTCCCACAAATGTCATCTTGTCACCTCTATACAACCAATCTCCAAAGTTTAAGCTTCCAAATTACAAAAATCTTTTGAATTTGCTTCCATTTATCCCAGCTAACCATCATGAATTATTCTGTTCACTTTCACATGAAGACAGACAACCAAAAAGAACAACCAGGGATGACCCACTTGAAGTACTTAAACCAGATGAAGAGAAAGACTCCCTGGAATCAGATTATTAATAGATTGTTTCTTGGAACTTCCTGGCAGATTAAAACTGTGTGCCAGACCGAGACTCTAACTTGGGACCTTTGCCTTTCACGGGCAAGTGCTCTACCATCTGAGCTACCCAAGCACGACTCACGCCCTGTCCTCACAGCTTTACTTCTGCCAGTAACTCGTTTCCTACCTTCCAAACTTTACAGAAGCTCTCCTGCGAAACTTGCAGAACTAGCACCCCTGAAAGAAAGGATATTGCGGGGACATGGCTTAGCCACAGCCTGGGGGATGTTTCCAGAATGAGACTTTCACTCTGCAGCGGAGTGTGCACTGATATGAAACTTCCTGGCAGATTAAAACTGTGTGCCAGACCGAGACTTGAACTTGGGACCTTTGCCTTTTGTGGGCAAGTGCTCTACCATCTGAGCTACCCAAGCACAACTCGGTCCAGCACACAGTTTTAATCTGCCAGGAAGTTTCATATCGGCGCACACTCCGCTGCAGAGTGAAAATCTCATTCTGGAAACATCCCCCAGGCTGTGGCTAAGCCATGTCTTCACAATATCCTTTCTTACAGGAGTGATAGTTCTTCAAGTCTCGCAGGAGAGCTTCTGTAAAGTTTGGAAGGTAGGAGATGAGGTACTGGCAGAAGTAAAGCTGTGAGGATGGGGCATGAGTCGTGCTTGAGAAGCTCAGATGGTAGAGCACTTGCCCGCGAAAGGCAAAGGTCCCGAGTTCGAGTCTCGGTCCGGCACACAGTTTTAATTTGTCAGGAAATTTCATATCAGCGCACACTCCGCTGCAGAGAGAAAATCTCATTCTAGATTGTTTCTTCTTTTGTAGCACTATTTTACATGCTATACTAAGAAAATGAATTATATTCACATAGGGTATAGTGATTTTTAATGTTGATATTATCAAAATAACCTTTTTGTAATACATGAGAAGAGATCACTGACCAGGTTGATCGAAATATTTTCAATAATGGGTTAATGCATTGACAAGAATTCTTTCTTATCTTGTTTCACTATTGTAAGCCACAAAAGAAATGGTATTCAAGTAGCATTACAGAAATGTTCCTTGTTACAGCTCTAAATAGAAGTTTCATGATACTGAATTGTTAACAACCAATAATAAAGCATTATAGAGTAAGCATAAATCACATTCTTCTTAACTCACAATGTACAACAAGCAAAGGAGTACAAGTGCATATGGATTTTGCGATACGTGATATAAAACTAATCACTTGCTATTCCAACATGGAAAAAGAAAGTGCTACAGAGTATTCTTGTGCCTAATACACATAAAAAATTCTAAAATTCCATTTTGAAATCTAAAGACAATTCTGAAACCTTGTGAACTTTAACTTCAGCTTTCTCAAAACAGCATGAAGTACACTTATAACCCTTTGCTTCTGACCCGCTCAGATGCAATATATTCACATTACATGCACTTACAAACAGCAAAAACTGGAACATACCTGACAGAAACATTTATGAGACAGTTTCACCTTTCAAAATCTTTATCAGAAACACTTTGCCACTTTCTCCAGTTATTTTCAAGCACTTTTTACTCTCAGTTGTTTACCTCTTAGTTACTCATAAAGACCCTCTGACATAATGGGATATCAAATGCTTGATTGAGAACTGTAACAGCTAAGAGTACATGAAAGCCACCACCCATCTCTAATAGTAGTACTACAACTATGGTAAAAGTCTGCTATATGGATCTAGCTATATTTTTGTCCTATTAGTTTGTAAGAATATATTGTAATTATTAATGTGTGAATGTTAAAGTTTTTGAATATTTTGTAAAAAAGTTTTTTTTGTAAAAGTGAGAGAATGAATTCAAATATCTTGAGTCTATATATAACGTGATGAAACAAATGTGTGTTCATTATATTTTCACGGGTGGCGACTGGTGCCAAGCGTATCTCGACAGAGATATTTTAGAGGTTTTGATACATATAGTCATGAATTAATAATTTGCCTTTGGAGAATAATAATCTGATCACAATAGCACAATCAAGAGAAAAGGTCCAAGGATCTTAACCGCCATGTAAAACAAAGCTGTCTCCAAACCACAACCATAACAGTATGCATTGTATGTTTATTATTGGACTAGATATCTATCAGTTGAGTATTCTTTGATAAACAGTACTCAGTATTGTTTTATATTTTTCACTCTGATCTCTCACTTAATGATGCTTATAAACTGAACAATGACCAGACTTTACATTGTTATACTGTCATGAACTAAAACGGACGATTTTCAGTTTACCTGTCGAGTTACGTATAGCACACAAAGTTATGTAAGTCATCTATTATTGAACTGGAAAATGTGGGAGATGATGAAGGAATCAGAACTGCTTTTTTTGATATGTTATTTATTTGATGTGCAATAAATGATACTTAGTTTTCATACATTCTTCCTAGTAGCGGACTAGGTAATGATTGTGTGGACTTACAGAATAGGTGATTAGCTAAGATTTTATTAGCTCAAGGTGACCAACATTAGAACAATTATTCACTTTAGTATAAACATATTTATTATTATTATTACCATTTAATGCTATTGACTATAATTATTGAAGTTAATAATTAAACTGATTAATTAATTATGAATCATTGGGAGATAAAGAAATCCCTAACAATTACTGTCTGATTGTCTAGCTATCTACATTTTATACGGGTCATTAATTAAATAATTACATAAATGTCTAAAGTGAGTAAATAGTGAATGTTATACAGGCTGTCCACATAAATGTTTCTGTCAGTCATACTGCAATTGCTGCTGTTGGGTCAAGTGAGTTATAGTTGATTATTCAAACAGTAGAAAGATAGTAGGATAGAATACAAAATAAATAAACTTCTTGTTCTGTAAAAATGCTTACATCAAGCCTGTTTAAGAGAGTACTGTTCTGCATTTTGAAATGAGCCAACCACTCTGCAGCATCTATTGGTAGATCCACACAACCCTCCCTTGTCTGTGAATTGGCAACTTCTTTGGGCATGTTCAGCCAGTTTCGAACTGATTCAAAAAGAAAAAAAAAAAAAATGATTTCACAAAACAGGCAGTTCAAATATATCAGTTATAAACAAAGAGAAAACAGTCACTATTGAAAGTTGCAACAACCTGGGTTTTGATCTGTTGTTATATTTTCAAGAATCACATGTGACAGCAACATTCTATTTAACCCACAGTTGAAAATTACAAGCTAATATATGTATCCTATGTTCTTCATAAGAACAACCCTGATGTAAACAAACACATATGTGGTAATAGGTTACCTGCTGTAGCACACATTCATGAGTGTTGTCACCCTAATTACATATTAAATATTTTATGTTTTACTACCATTAATGAGACTTTAGGACAGTCTAAAGCACTGACAGACAGCAATGGTTTTGCTGATCAGGACCCTAAATGCATATTTCTTATTTTTAATATCAGTGTACAATCACTTTCTCTGAACAGTTCTGTGCGCAACATCATAGTTAGTTCTGACTGGTACATACTGGCCTGGTTTGTAAATAGTCTCTCCATTTCTCCCTTGGATGTGAAATGCCAAAGCACTTAAATTTTCTCCTTTTTAACAAATTTGAGAAACATTGTATAACATCATTATAAAAATATCACCAAATCTACACAGTTGTGGTAGTGAAGTGAATATAGTAATTGACTTGTATATGGAAGGTTGTGGTTTGATCACACTCCAAAATTTTTCTTCTTTTTTTAATGTTTATCAAGATGATTTCCTGTGTTGTACACTTGAGAGTAAATTCCTGCTAATCATTTCTTAGTTTGTTAGTGGTGATCTCTCTGTACATGAGTGTTCAGTTACATATGTCACATAATTTAGTAAACCATCACTATTTCGTTAAAAATGCTGTGTGCTCAAAGGTGCATGCACTTTTCTTCAGGAACAAAGTGCCTACAATGAACAAGATACTTCAAGCAGTAGATAATGATGACGAATTGCCTGCTTCTAAAAGAACATTTCATAAACTGATAAAGGATATTGGTTTTCATTTCAAAAGTAGGAAATGAAATAGCATTATTACCGTTATAGAGGATATTGCTTTGTGGAGGAGATGTTATCTCCAGCAGATTCAAAGTTCAGATACGAGAAATGGAAGATTTATTGCCTAACAAAACATGGGTTAACGCGGGACATGTAACACAGAAAGTGTGCACTGACAAAACAGTGACTAATAGAGACAAGCTTTTGTTGCAGGCCTATCACCAAGGTAACAAAAACTGACTATGCTGAGTCGCAGATAGGCACAACAAAAAGACTGCCACAAATAAAACTTTCAGCCAGTAACGGCTTTGTCAACAATAGACACCCCCCCCCCCACACACACACACACACACACACACACACACACACGCACGCACAAGTGACTGCAGTCACAGGAAGCAACTGAAACCAACTGGGAGCAGCAACACTAACGCATGATGGGAGTGGCGACTGGATGGGGGTAAGGAGGAGGCTAAGGTGGGGAGGAGAGGGGATAGTATGGTAGGAGTGGCAGACAGTGAAGTGCCACAGGTTAGACAGAGGGCACGGGAGAGATGGGGAGGGGTGGGGGTGGGGGTGTGGTGCTGCATTCTATGTGGGCATGACAACCAACAAGCTGTCTGTCCACATGAATGGCCACCGACAAACCGTGGCCTTGTTTCCAAGGGACCAACCTGTTGCTGAGCACATTGCCAACATGACATCCTTCACTTCTATGACTGCTTCACAGCCTGTACCATATGGATCCTTCCCATCAACACCAGCTTTTCTGAACTGCACAGGTGGGAACTTTCCCTGCAATACATCCTACGTTCCCTTAACCCTCCTGGCCTCAATGTTCATTAGTCACTGTCCTCACCCATCCAGCCCCTTCTCTGTTCCCATTTCAGCGCTACACAGCTGCCATTCTACCATCACACCCAGTCTTTTTACTTCTCTCCTTCTCCACTATTCCCCCCCCCCCCCACCCCACCCCCACTCCCGTCCCTCGCCATCTCTCCCCTGCCATCTGTCTAAACTGCAGCACTTCACTGTCTGTCACCCCTATCATACTATCCCTTTTCCTCCCCACCTCAGTTTCCTCCTTACCCCCATCCAGTCGCCACTCCCATCATGCGCTAGTGCTGCTGCTCGCAGTGTGGTTTTAGTTGCCTGAGACTGCCGTTGTGTGTGTGTGTGTGTGTGTGTGTGTGTGTGTATTGTCGACTGAGGCCTTACTGGCCAAAAGCTTTATTTGTGGCAGTCTTTTTGTTGTGCCTATCTGCGACTCAGCATCTCCACTATATGGTTTGTAGCAAACTTTCCTTTCCAAAATAAAGTCTTTCCCTCTCATCCCATACAGAAAGTCTCCCCTGACCCACGGTTCTGGATGAGTTTCCCAAAATATATCCCTTTTCCTTGACCTCTCCAGTCCTTTTCCTTCATCCTTCTTCCTTCCCCTTCAAGCCTTCTGCCTGAAGAACGAGCCATTGGCTCCGAAAGCTTGCCAATTACAACCGGCATTTTATACGTGTGTTCTGCCTCCACTTGGTGAATAGATTTTTTTTCTATACAATGAAATAATTTTGTCAATAATTGATTGTTTTTGTTGTTATAAAATGATTCATTGATATACCAACCAAATTCAATCCCTACAGTGTTGAAATTATGGACAATGCTTCATATCCTAGTTTGAATATAGGCAACAAAAACATTGGAGGAAGGAAGACATTGTATATTGGCTGATGGAAAAGGGAGCACATGTTGATTCTACTGCAACTAAGCCTGAATTACTGAAACAGGTTGAAGCTTACGTTGTAGATCAGTACAGTACTGATGAAACAGCACTGTTTGCTGGTCACACTGTTGTTAGCTTACTGCCATACCACTGCAACTTGAACGCCCTAGAACTTGCCTGGAGACATGTTAAAAGATATGTCGAAAGAAATAATAAGACATGTAAGGCACCAGATGTGCTTAAATTAATGCAAGAGGCTCTGTCGCATATCACTGCCAAATGCTGGTGAGATGCAGAACAACACGTAATAAAAGAAGATGACAAAATGTGGCATTTCTAGGGTTTCATAGATTGTGTTGTTCATTGGCGACTCATCAAAGTTGAAGGTATCTTCTTCAGATTCAGAGACTGAAGGAGTTTTTTATTTAATCGTATGGCTAGGGTCCACCGCCGGGCAGACCGTTTGCCAGGTGCCGGTCTTTCAACTTGACGCCACTTCGGCGACCTGCAGTCGATGAGGATGATAGAATGATGATGATGACAGCACAACACCCAGTCCCTGGGCGGAGAAAATTCCCCGACCCAGCCAGGAATCGAACCCAGGCCCAGAGGACCGACAATCCATCACACTGACCATTCACCTAGTGGGGGTGGACGTTTGAAGTAGTTCAGAGGTTATCACATGAGTAATACCTTAAGTGACTTCAGTATTTCATTATAAAGTGAAATCTCTGCAATATACTCTTAAAATCACTAATTACTCTCACAGACAAATTATACTGTGTTTATTCACGTATTTTTTTAATATTCTTTTTATGCTCTTTTTCTAAGTTATTACCAGAGTATTACTCCAAATTAAGCCATCCCTTTTAAAATTTTAATAGTATTTCAAGATTTATTATTTATCTGCTGTTTGATGATTTTGTTATCTGCAGGTGTAATGTTTGGTCTAATCTGTTACCAAATGTTTTAATTGTAATACTTCTGATGTGAATAATTTCAGTGTTCCAGCATTTTAAAATACCTGTCTGAGAGAAGGGTTAAAATAAAACAACTGGAAATAGATTACATTAAACATTATTAACATTCAATTGTGAAATGTCGAAGAGAAACAAAAAGCTTCCGCACGATTATCTGCAGTTGCTCACATCCTTGCGGTCTTGTTGGACCTGCTTCTTTGTTTAAAAGTGCCAGTAATACATTGTGCACTGTGTTCTCTTCGCTGAGCACTGCGAGTGAGCTATGCTGCCGCATAAAACATAAGGTTACTATTGTATTCAGCTGAGGCTTTGGAGGAAATAAAATCCAATGAGGTAATAGCAAACATGGAAGAATACACAGCATAATGTTTACATGAGGATTGTTCTGATAGAGGAAGGTCTTTCACATTCATGCTTCACACAGTATTCATTCACGGACACCATTGAAGAAGCCAGGTTTGCATGAGAAATCTTTTATGATTTGAAAGTGGATTTGACTACAAATCAGTGCCTTGAACAGCAGTCAACATTTATACAGCTTCTTATCCTTCCATAACAAATGGTACTTTGGTTGTTCAATGAGTTAGTAAAGTCAGTGGTTAGAAAGTAATCAATTAACATTTTTATGCAAGTTAGTGTCCATTTGGATCAAGTTATCCAGTGAAAGATACAAAAGTTGCCCCCATCCTACTGGATGGAATAATTAACATTTGCATGCCATTTATCTTGTTAACAACATGTCTTAGAGAAATATCTCTGTGAACTTCTTTGGTTGTTGCAAACATGAAATGTGTTTACCGTAAGTGTTGCCACTGAATATGTCACTGATTTGGCAGTCTGGCCTGGTTATCTTGATAGTATATGACTGGAAGTGTTAACAAAGTGGTCATCACCCAACAGGTCAATTTCAAGTTAATAAATGTGTGACCAAGTGAAATTAAAAAACAATGGTGTTTCATCAAATATTGTATATAACATAGTTCAACACCAAGTAACTTTTCGGTTTCAAGATACTTGTACTTCTACATTACTGAGAAGTACAAGAAGGTGAGGCTGGAACCAGGTTAGCGCTGTTCCAAGTAGTGCTGCCACGTTAAGAAATGTTCTTGTTTTGGCTCGGTGAAAAGAACTTATGAACCTAGTGGACAGTGGCACTGCTGTTAATAAAGACAGTGACCTCAAGAACAGTGACAGCATACAGCATGTAAATAAAACTATATGTGGTACATTAGTGAAAAAAAGTGTTAGGGCAGTGAACATAACAATGTATATGGGATTAAAAAGAAGAAACAGAATTAGATGGGCTAAACCGCATAGAAAGACCCAACAAGAAAGCTCCCAAATTGAAAAACAATCAATAAGAAAAGTGAGAACCAGCTGCTATCTTTAAAAGTAATTGCAGCCAGCAGAAGAGCAGAAATTGAGTAGCTACACTTGATACACCAGCCAATGAGGACCCAACTGGGAGTTCAGATGTCAACACTGCAACCTGGGGTGGGGATGTGAGTTAGCTGGAGTGACCAAGCAACAGTATCAACTAACATGCAAGAATTAAGGTAACATAGTCCTCCTAACAGTATCAACTAACATGTAAGAATTAAGGTAACATAGTCCTCCTACTAAGTGTTGTTCACTATTTGTTCAAAATGAGTGATAAAGTAGTGAAAGACAGCGTGCTTTAGATGAAGAATAGGCAGTAGAAATTAAAAGTGTACCTTGTGCGGACAGTTGGTTCAAGTCAGAGTTAGATTCAATCTTGTTTGGAGAAGTGAATGACTGTCCAGTTATCAATGAAACATCAAGGGCTTCCCTACAGACTACTGTGACAATGAAGTAGAGGGAAGTGAAGCAGGAGTAATGAGTGAAGTGGATGTAAAGCCAAAAATACAGGCAGAAAGATATTTACAACAAGGAGCAGTAAATGTTGATAATAATGAGTGGCTATTGAATGCAGTGAGTAAACTGAGCGAAAGAATCGTCCATAACCTTAAACACCAAATAAAATGTGACATTAGTGATCTAGAGTTGGAGTCAGAACATACCAACAGTGACATTAAGAAGGAAGTTAATGAGGTAATGGTTCATACTGATGGTCTGAACAAAAAGATGGACTCTGTACAAATTTGTTTAGAAAATAAATTAGAAGAAATAACAAAAAATTTGGATTCAAAATTAGATGTTTTTGGAAATGAAACGAAAAGAAAATTAAATGGAAAACATTTGTAATACGGGGATGGAAGTTGATGATTTTAATTATTGCCAGGTTAAAGTTGCAGAAGGCATGCAAATTTGCTCTGGTAATGTTAGTGTAATGAACTGATTTCTGATACTAAGCATAGAGGTAACATCAATGTTCAGAATCTGGAGGCAGATGAGGAAATTGTTAATGTAAATACTAACGCATGTGATTATGCTGCAACAGAAGATATGCAAGTAATGAATGAAATTACTGATAAAATATATGGCAGTGTGAATGAGCGCCAGTTTCAAAAAGAATGTAGAACTTTAGTAATTAACTATGGTGTAAATGAGATGCAAATGGTTACGAATAATGTCAACAATGTTGAGTTGAACGGGGCATAGGTAGGAAATGAAAGTGAAGACAAAGTTAATGATCTTATTAAAAAGGAATGTAAAGCCTTAGTAATTAGTAATAAAGTAAAGGAAATGAAGTTAGTAAAGACTGATTCAAGCAAAATTGTGAGGAAATGTGTGCATGCTGGAGAAGAAAATATTATTAAGGTAAATAAGCCTGTTGCTATATTACCAGTAGTAGCTATTTCGAACATATTAGAAACTGATAATGAAGCAGACACTATGCTGAATGTAGTTTTCGATATACATGGGCTTATGACAAATTTCAGCATGAATGCAATGTTTAAGGGAATTGTTTTTGTGAGGTGTGGAATGTTCAAAGATTTTGGGTGGAGTGCAATATTTGCAGGTGATGTGAATAATACGAGTAAAATTTCACCCAGTGTTGCAAAATTAGATGGAGGAGCAGGGGGTCAGGGTAACTGTGACTCTATGAATATGTAGGAACTTCACAGAACTTTACTGAACACGCTATTTGGCAAACAGTGCCTTTCTCAGCTGAGTGATTTGACTCCCCTTTTTTGAATCACTCAATTCTCTAACTATTCCACCCATAGAATGCAAGAAAAAAATAATCATCCTCTACTATTTTCAGTTCTAATGTGTAAAAGTATCAGGTCTGTATTTGTATTTTTCTATACACCAATAAGAGTATGGAACCATACGCTGTGTCAGCTAAATTTTATGAAAAAATGTTTTCTACATGGTCAGATTTAGTTATGGTGAAAATTACATAAATAATTTAAAAAATATTTTTCAGCTCAATGAGTAGTAAAATTAAAATGCAACAAGTAATGCAAATGTTAAATAGCAGCAATAGATGAAAAATGTTGAGCAACTAGGTTTCATTTTCGCAAATGTTTGACATTAAATTTAAGTTAATTACTTAAACTAAGGTAAAACTAGATCCAGTTTGCTGCACTAATGGGCCAGTTTCATAAAAACGTATCATCATGCCGCCCTTCAGGTTGAAGTACAAACTAAAGAAACTTAAGTGAATTAGGTTTAAAGTAAAGTAATACCCTCACCTGGTGCAATAAAATACAGTAAATAAGCTTTTGTCTGTCAATAATGCGAGGGAGAAGTTTGTTAATAATGAAGAAATTTTGTTGCTATGATGTGGTATTTAGTAGAGCCATTTTTTATAATAAAAGACAAAGCATGGACTTTCATGTTTAATTATTATGTAATGAAGGAATATATGATACATCAGCAACATGGATTAATGATAATGAGCCAATGAACTGACAAAGTATAAGTAAGGAATGGGTCAATGAAGTCTAATCAAGTAATACTGTGATGAAATAATAACAGAATGTATGGAATGATGACTGTAATGAAATAGTAATGAGGTAAATGAAGCAGCAACAATTACAAAACCTGTCTTTGCACTATTTTATTTTGCAAATGCATTACTTCAACCAACAGGTTTGTACGAGAAAAATGTAATGAGAAAGCAGACATGAGCAAGTAATGAAGTATAATTGTGGGTAAACCAATATGTTTTTGTAGTGATAAGACACCTACATGACTGGAAGCACCAGCGAAATAATTTATCTAATCTATGGCAATATAAGTAAAAAACCAAATGAATTCACAACTTTAACGGCTAATCAAATACACACTGCTGCATATTCTATTTTCAAAATGTTATAATACCTAACTTATTCATGAAATAAGACTCACGTAAACTTATTTCTATTTGAATGATTCCAAGTAAAAAGAATTAAATTGATAATTAATCAGTTTCAACAAATGAAGAAACTATATTGGAATCTGACAGGAAAAAACAACAAAAAAGTCATTTTTTTATCAATTTAGCAAATATTGAGAAATTGAGTAATTCAGATTTTATTTCAAGAGAACTGAGTGCTTAACAGCAGCTTCCATACCTTTAAATTAATTAACTGACAAGTATATAAAATGTTGTACACTCTTTTGAATATATGGACACTGAGTACTATTGGAACCACGGGACTGACAAAAGTACCTGGAAAACAGACTCACAGCCTGGGCCACTGGAAGCTGGGGGTCAGACTCAAAACAAAAGTGTGGTTTCCAAAACTCAGCAATATAGTGAATGATTAAATTTGTGAAGTGTATTTTGTTATTTATTGTCCAATGTTTCAAATTCTGAAAATTAATTTCTTTGTTCCAAAAACATTATACATGTATATATAAATGATAGTAGAGAGTTTCTATTTTTTGTGATGAAGGACCATGGCCAGGGGGTTTCTACTGCCCAGGAATTTACAATCCACAATCTGCATCTAATTTCAAAATATAGATTAAGACTTTTGCCTGTTTGTTCAGCACTGAATCATCCAGTCATCTATTTATCAATATATGTCTGTATGATTCAAAAGGGGGGTTATATAACAAAGCAAAATGGAAGTCTCCCACCTGCTATTGTGTTACAATGAATTTTTTCCCCCTAATTTTTCATTTGAAGCTAGTTAGCTACGATCATATAGCAAATTCAATGGCCAGGAAGTAATCAATTAACATTTTAATCAAGTTTGTGCTCATCTAATTAAGTTATGCAATGAAAGACATGAAAGTCCACCATTTATGGAACAATTAACATTTCTAAATTATTTCTCCTGTTAACTACATGTCTTAGTGGAATATCTGTGAGAACTACTTTGATTGTTGCGAACATAAACTGTGTTTTCAATCTACATTTGATGGATGTATAGAGTGCCTGTGTCACAATATATAATTACATCAAATGTATTTGCAGTTGCGTGTATGGACTACCATCAGCTGTATAATGAAATGATGACAATGAAGATTTGTGCTAGACCGGGAGTGGAACCCGGATTTCCTGCTTAGACTATCTGAGCATGACTCACGACCAGACCCAAACTTCCATTTTTCGTCAACCATGTGTCTAAAACCTGTACTTGCACATCCATTATGTATACACCCGCACAGGGGAGACATTTTACCCGAAAGTCGCTTGCCAGTGTCAGCAGATAAATACAATATTGCAGTGCCTGTGTTATTCCAAATTACGATGTAATGTTCCTTTGGACATGCATGTGTGTCCAAAGGAGCATTACACTGTAATTCAGAATAACACAGGCACTGCAATACCATATAACTGTTTATGGTGACTTTAATAACAAACTGTATTCAATGTTCTGTTTCACAAAACTGTGGTTTATGGGATGAGGAGATTCATGATAAGTATTGGCACTGAAACTGTGAGTGACTGGACGGTCTAGTCTAGTTATCTTGATACACACATATCAACAAAAGTTTTGCATCACACATTTAATTCAACATTCATTGCACAGAAAACAAAAATGGGCTCCTGGCATGCAACTCATTTGCAATCCCGTCATTCAATGCATTTGCATTGTGTCCAGATCACAAAAAAAGTATAACAAAAAAATCATGTTTATCATGGGAGGGTTTTCACAGCATTCCTGAGCAATGTTGGTATGTGTTGTAACATTCCCTTGCTCAGATACAGGCTTGAATCCATCGTGGTAGACCAAAAATGAGACCTTCATGTCAGACTTGGTCCAAATAGTCCCACTCTTCAATTGTAATTCTGCATAAGTCACACAGAGTACGTAGTCATTGTTGATGTTCAAAAAGAGTTTGTTTCAATCAATCCCAGACATAGAGAAGCTCGGTGTGAACTGGAGGTTACATGGGAAGGCAAACGACTGGAGCATTTTTCAACACCAGTATATCAGGGTGTTATCCTTGACCAAACTCTGTCCTTCAAGAAACATTGCCGTAACACCAGGCTGAAAGTTAGTTAGTTCATGGAATAACATCTTGAGGAAGCTCAGATCCACCACCTGGGAAGCAAGTCCTCTCATCCTGAGAATTTCGGCTCTTGCTTTGTGCGTGTCCACTGCGGAGTGTGCTTCACCTGTGTGGAGTGCATCCACTCAGACCAAACAGGTTGATATTGCAATCAATGAGACTGTCCAAATCTTTTCGGGATGTATGAAGCCAACTCCAGTTGATAAAATCTATCCGACTGTTGGTATAGCTCCGCCCACTATTAGAAGGGCTGTTGCTGCTGTTGTAGAGAGAGTTAAGCAAACTTATGATCCCCGACATCCACTGCATGATCATCAGGCTGTAGTCAGTTGACTGAAGTCAAGAAAGAGCTTCATCGTCAGGACTCGGCCACTAGAGGGAACACCAGAGTCTAACCGCATCACCAGGCACAAGAGCAAGCTACCACCTGATATCGCTGTAAAGGAAGAGCTAGCTCCTGGAAATGACATGCCCTACCCTATTTGGAGATCGCTCAATCGTCTTAGGGTGGGCATTCCTCTTTGCAAGACCAACATGCAAAACTGGGGCATTCTTCCAGCTGATGGAGAGTGCAGAACAACCCAAGACCCAGCCAACCTGCTAATTTGTCCTCAACTTCAACAACCCTACACAACATAGTACCTGATGGAGAGAAACAACAAGGCAATCGGAGTTGTTACATTCTGGAAATGCTGACTGGACACAGAAATAAATTAAATGAATGATGTTTAATTGGATTCATATTCTGGGAACAGGCAGGCCACTCCATTCTGGTAATCCTAGCAAGCTGAATGAACATGTTCTGGAGAACAGCACAGTGAGCAAGTTATCATCCACCAAGATGAAACTGTCACCTAAATACTGGTGATATGGTACCACTATTAGTTGCAGAACCTCGTGGAGCAGTGAGCAGTGAGCAGTGAGACTGCCCTCAGCACACACAAGAGGTTTATGGTAGCCCCATTTAATGCTACCCCAGAACATCACTCCACCACCACCTTGTTGTACACATGGGACACAGTGTTGCAGACAGTGAATGTTATAAAGTTGTCTCCAAAAACATTGTCTGTGATTATCAGGGTACAAACAGATCTGAGATTCATCCACAAACAGCATTCAACACTAATCTTAAAACATCCATTCTGCATGATTTCTTGTCGTTCTGTCACTTAGTCCACGGTGTTGTGGCATTCAATGTGGTGTTCACTGCGACCATCGGGAATGGAGACTCTCATCACGCAATAATCTCCTAACAGTTGGATGTAATACCTAATGTTCTTGTAGCTTCTTTGAACACCAAATTCAGTACTGGAGCACTCAGCCCACAGTGCCTTTGATTTTTTATCTTAAATATTGATCACGTACACCTGTCGAAGCTGGGTGACCTGTGTGATGTAACTCTACCTGTTAATTGGAACTGGCTCCATGTCCACACCACGTCACTTTGACTCTGGTGTAAACAATGAGCAGCTTCTCTGGCTGACCAACCTTCTACACGTAATGTAATGATGCGGACACGATCACTGGTCGCGATTGTCCTTCACGACATGCTGGATGTTCACTCTACAGCTCCATGGATGTCTCCACTACGTCCCTACCGGTAAACTACTTCTAACTGAAATGCTGCAATTGATTCAAGTGCAGTGTTCTGCCCGCAGGTAACAGTTACAAACAAATGTCAGGGGTGACCATCCAATCAGTACAGGAACAGTCACAAAGCATCACACTTGCACGAAATGTCGGGGTGATGCAACCCTTTTATTGATATGTATATGAACAGAAGTGTTAGTGAACTGGCCATTGCCCAACAGATCAATTTAAAGTTAATATAAGTAAAAAAAAAACGACAACAACACTGGAGTTGCATCAATCGTACAACATAGTCCAATATCCAAAAGTCTGGATTTTTGAGGCGATGAACACTGTTGAACACTGCCAAGAACAAGAAGGTAGGGCTCCAACAAGGTTAGTATTGTTCTATCTTGATAAAATTTCAAAAGAAAATGTTGTCCACTACAGGCTGAAAATTGTTTTCTTTTATTTGCTACTGGCCAATTTCAACTGCAGAGTCATTATCAAGCAACATATGTGATATAAATGAATCAATCAGTCCACTTGTGGAACTGTACATAAATATTAGCATTATCTGTATCAAATATGGAAAGTAAGTTTGTCACACTCTTGAGCGAACCATGTACAATACATATTAAGGACAAATTTGACATCCTTTCACTGAAGAACCCCATTTTTTCAATTAGAACATCAACTTGTTCTCTCTTTATATCCATATGCAGATGTACGTTTTTTGATGATACTGTCCAGCAAATGAAGAGAACATATGGAGTGAGTAAAAATATAATAGTCACTTTCGCACTTGCAAATGAACACACAATCAAAAGCACAGCTGATAAAACTAGGACAACAGGCACTAATATGCTCAGCTCTGGGTTGAAAGGTTGGAAGTCCTGATATCTCTAAAACCACTTATCTGTACATATCTGGAAAAAGGTGATTTTCTTTGTGCTCTTAGAAATGGCTGTTTGCCTTCAAAGCTCCCAGACCAGTATCATTACCAAACAGGTGCTTTACGGAGCTGTCAGTAAGGGTACACCAACCCATTGAACTCTATCAAAAATGCTTAGAAAAAACATCATTGCATGTTAAAAAGATGGGAATCTGTGTTGCTGTTTTAAAACTTTCAAAGTGGCCAAAGTAAAGATGTGCAAAACATAGCAAGTAATAAGACAACAAGACTCTTGTCTTGAAATCTAGTGTAAAATCCAAAGAGATTCTGGACATATTTAAAGCACATCAGCAGGAAGACACAATCAATACCTTCACTGTGCGATAGCAATGTTAATGTTACCCATGACAGTGCCATTATAGCAGAGTTACTGAACATGATTTTCTAAAATTCCTTCACCAAAGAAGACTAAGTGCATGGTGCAGATTTCAAATCGAGAACAGCTGCCAATGTGAGTGTAGCGAAACAGCTTAAATCACTTAATAAAGGCTTTTCCTCCAGTCCTGACTGTACATCAATTAGGTTCCTTTCAGAGTACACTTATACAATAGCTCCACACTTAGCAATCAAATACAACTGCTAGCTCAGCAAACAGATCCGTATATAAAGAGTGGAAAGTTGCACAGGTCACCTAAACAGTTGAGAAAGGAAATAGGAGTAATCTGCTGAATTACATATCCATATCACTATCGCCAATTAGCAGTTGTATTCTGGAACATATACTGTGTTTGAATATTATGAATGGTCTGAAAGAAAACAATTTATTGACTAGTAGTTAGCATGGATTCAGAAAATATCATTCTTGTGTAACACAACTAACTCTTACCACCATGAAGCAATGGGTGCTATTTCAAACTGATTCCATATTTCTGGAGCTCCAGAAGGCTTTTGACACTGTTCCTCACAAACAACTTCTAATCAAATTGTGTGTGTATGGAGTAATGTGTCTGTTGTGTAAATAGATTCATGATTTCCTGTCAGAGAGGTCACACTTCGTAGCAACTGATGGAAAGACATCAAGTCAAATCAAGTCAAATAGGAGTGATATCTAGCATTCCCCACGAAAGTATTATATGTACTCCGCTATTCCTGATCTATATAAAGGATTTAGGAGACAATCTGAGCAGCCTTCTTAAGATTGTTTGCAGATGATGCTGTCATTTATTGTCTCATAAAGTCAACAGACGATCAAACTCAGTTGCAAAATGATTTAGATATGGCATCCGTATAGTAACAATTAAATGCAAATGATGAATTAGGCATTACAATTACAAATATCTTAAACTGGAACATTCACATAGATATTGTTGTGGGGAAAGCTAACCAAAGACTGTGTGATTTACTGGCAGAACACTTAGAAGATGCAACAGGTCTACTAAAGAGACTGCCTGCAATACACTTGTCCGTCCTCTCCTGAAGTGTTGCTGCACAGTACGGGATTCGCAGCCTATAAGATTCACAGAAACATCAAAAAAGTTCAACAAAGAGCAGCTCGTTTTATATTATCGCGACATATGGCCCCGTTTTATATTATCGTGACATATGGGAGAGAGCGTCCCAGATATGATAAATGAGCTGGGGTGACAATCATTAAAAGAAAAAACAGAAAAAAAGGGCATTTTTCATTGTGGCAGGATCTTTTCACAAAATTCCAATCACCAACTTTCTCCTCTGAGTGCATGAATATTTTGAAACAATTGTTGTAGTACAATACGAGAAACCAGAGCTCACAGGGAAAGACTGAAGTGTTAGTTTTTCCCACGTGCTGTTTGAGAGTGGAACAGTTGACAAATAGCTTGAAGACGGCTCAATGAACCCTCTGCCAGGTACTTCACTGTGAATTGCAGAGTAGTCACAGAGATGTAGATGTAGACTTTGTCAAAGATTAAGAAAAGGACACTAACAGTAACGAGATACAACCATTAGTTAATGTTACCAGCAAATTAATTATGTACAAGCAATAAATATCCATCTAATAGTTCTTATTAACATATTTCAGGTACACGTTTCATATTAAAAGTACTTAACAGTTGTGATGATGAAAGAGGAGAAACACAATTTCTCTCAGATGAGATAGAAGTATGCAAGGTATGAAACCACACTAAGAAAACTAAAGGCATGTGAGTGACAGAGGACAAGCCATTACATGAGTGTAGTGTCTGGTGAGTGTGACACAAAGAATGGAGATGATAGATTCAACTCTACAAGAGGACAACAAGAAAGCTGCAATTTTTTTTCCCAGTTCTGGAAAATGCTTAGTAAATTTAAACCCATATGTAACTGTCGACTGGTCAATGATCGTCATTTCATCTAGTGAGTGTCATAAGCCTATCTTACAAGCCCTTTTCCTCAAAAAGTGCACATCCACTTTTTTAGATGACATGCAAATTGTGTGTCCTTTAAGGATGAATTGACTGGTAACCCCTACATCACTAAACTCTACCACAAACTGGAAGAAACTAAGTCCACTCTAAAACATCAGATATGATTTAAATAAAAAATTAATATCACTGAATAGTACTGAAAAAGCTGGAAATTATTTTGTCTCTTTAACTTTTTACCCTAAATCACCAAATAGTCTTCCTCGAATGACTATTAAAAATCAGTCTTGGTCGCAAATTTCTTTTAACTGCAGCAGTCAGTTCAGTGTCGCGGATCGGCGCAACCTGTTCTATGGAAGTCCACCTGCCATTCCGATTAAAAGAAATTTGCGATCAAGACTGTTTCTTAATTATCATATTAATTTAAGATCGCTGATAATGTTTTCAAAAATTTTATGTCTTCCTGGTACTGGCAAGTTGAATAATGATAAAGAGATACTGAAATTTCTTGCCATTCCAATCAAAACAATATCCTTTCTTGTCACTGTACATGTTAAAACAAAATATTATTTTAAAATAAGAATAAATTATATTTTTAGAGGTCTTCAACATGCCTTCCACATTTTAATCAGTCTTGCCCTGACTTGATGCACTTTGTCTATCCTAAAGTGCCTCTGCTACTGGCAGCAAAACACACTTCTTTAATTCAGTCACACCATCAAAATAAAGAGAGAAAATTAAAAGCAGTTAAGCCTGCCAACTATGACAAATGAGCCAATGGCCCCTTTAGTATTCCTGTCGGCAGATGTCAAGAGGGGTGCAGATGAGCTAGCACGGGTATCATAGCACAATAGTGCAAAACACTGACACCGAGGGCGACTGCGAGGAGTTATGTGGCAGAGCCACTGATCGCCGACGGCAAAATGCCTGGCTCAGTAGTTCTTACGCAGGCACCAGCTACCTCAGACCTAGCCTTTGCCTTGCACTGTGATATGTTTTACATGTAGTTAGTTACTCCGTTGCTCATGCTAGTTGTGTTGTGTTTGCTGCGTGCTCATCTCTGCACAGTGTTCGGAATCTCTGCTACTCCGTAGAGTGACTCGCACATCGAGTTTTGTTGCCTCTTCCCATGCTCAGCTCCCAAAACTTGTAGTCGAGCCACCATCAGCTGCTACAGTAATATTTTGTGCCAATAGCTGGGAGCCAATTTATCGAACTAATTAATCACAATGACTTTGTTGCAGCTACCTCTGGTTTTGCTGACATAGAATTTTAGAGTAATTGCTGCCCACTGGCAATGTTTTTGAATGCAGTGTGACTGTTGTTGCTGAGTTCCAATACTGGATGGCAGTTGACAGTCTGCAGTCAGCAGGCAGAGCTGTGTTGCATGAGCCTCACAGTCAGGCTGTGGAATATGTATGGGCCGGCAATGTTTAGTTAAAGTTTTTAATATGTTTTGGCCTATAATTACTCACATCTCACATTTAAGAGTTTCAGTGTGCAATGATAGCAGTCACATAGTGGCATGCAGAATATTAATTAATTGTGAACATTTCAAAGTATTTGCTGTGACATATCTTCGACTATAAATAGTACTGTTCATGACCTCATAACAATAACTGTTCTTCACAGCAACCATCACTATCCACTTCCTCAATCATTGGATCATATCAGTCCCTTAATGAATGGAGTTGAGAGCGGCAGCAGTGTCATCGCAATAAGAGCATGCCATCACTGTCCTGCTAAAGGTTCTTACTGTATACCTGGTACACCCTGCATTACGGGAATGGTTTTGCATCCTACCTACTCCTTTTATCTGTCAACTGTAACAAAAAGCAAATTTGGTTTACACCCAGATAAATAGTTTTTGAGAATTTTTTATTTTAAATGCCTTACCTTTTGGTGCATGAAAAAGCAGCCACTCAGAAGAAAGACCGTAATGCAGAACATGGGCCAAAGTCAAGGTCTTCCCACTGCCTGCACGGCCAACTGAAAGTTGTGCTAAGCAAAATAAAAGAAAAAGTTTGAAGACAGCATATGACTGTTGTTTAGGCAGTGATGGCAAAGTGTTCTTTCCTCAGGTTACTGAAAAGTCATCACTATTTAACTAGCAGCAAATGCAAACTGTATTATCCACTTCCCACAATATTTACGAATAAATACGAAAAACTGGAAACTGTATACTTCAATTATTACCACGTGTTGAACCAACAGCCTTCTTGAATATACTGGTTATAGTCAGATTACTGAAGTTAAGCAATGTTGGGCATGGTCAGTACTTGGATGGGTACTCTGTCAGTTATTTCACTTCTGTCTTTACAAAAAGAGGAAGAGGTGTGGTGGCAAAAATTTCCCAATAAACAGACTTTGTACCAATACCATGGATTACATTTCAAATTTCTCCATAGTGTCTCATGAAGAGAGGGCATGTGACACTGTTGGACATGATCCATTCATCAGATGGGGACATCAAGCTCAGCAACCGCCTTGATGCTGTTTGAGAGGAATAGGTTATGGCCAGCACTGGGTTACTCCATCTCCCTTCTCTCATCATCGTCCAACACAAACATGACACCACACTCCACCATAACTTTCCCCTACACTTATCAGGTACACTTAAATACACAACTAGCACACTTTGCAAAGGAAGGTGGTGCTGTGTGCAAAGGACAGATAAACCTTTCCAATTAGGCAGCTGAACCTGCCCTTCAGGGTCTCCCAGCCAACAATGCCACACAACTTTACTTTTTACTACCATCTGCTGACGCAATGGAAACTAAATAACAATACACATTCAAGAGGAAGTGATACTAAACAAAAAGCAGCTGAGGCGAACATGCCTTTTCTCTCAATGCGATTAACATCAAAGGTGTAAACTATCTACCAACACTTCTCCAAAGCAGCCATCTAGAAAAAATTATCACCTTACAGTACACAACAGTGCCTGGTATGTATCTTGTTTCTCCATCCATTCTTCTTTCTTTGTTCTATTTAATATTTTTCTTGGATTCATACAGGAGCTGAGAGAAATCTTATCTCTCATATCTGGAATTTATTATGATATGCAGCTGAGCCTCTATCCCTTACAAGAGGAAGTGAGAAATCAAACCACTATTAAATTGTTTTTATATTATACCATGCAGCTTTACTGTATGATTAAATGATGATGGCGTCCTCTTGGATAAAATATTCCGGAGGTAAAATAGTCCCCCATTCGAATCTCCGGGAGGGGACTACTCAAGAGGACGTCGTTATCAGGAGAAAGAAAACTGGCGTTCTACGGATCGGAGTGTGGAATGTCAGATCCCTTAATCGAGCAGGTAGGTTAGAAAATTTAAAAATGGAAATGGACAGGTTAAAGTTAGATATAGTGGGAATTAGTGAAGTTCGGTGGCAGGAGGAACAAGACTTTTGGTCAGGTGATTACAGGGTTATAAATACAAAATCAAATAGAGGTAATGCAGGAGTAGGTTTAATAATGAATAAAAAAATAGGACTGTGGGTTAGCTACTACAAACAGCATAGTGAACGCATTATTGTGGCCAAGATAGACACGAAGCCCATGCCTACTACAGTAGTACAAGTTTATATGCCAACTAGCTCTGCAGATGATGAAGAAATTGATGAAATGTATGACGAGATAAAAGAAATTATTCAGGTAGTGAAGGGAGACGAAAATTTAATAGTTATGGGTGACTGGAATTTGTCAGTAGGAAAAGGGAGAGAAGGAAACATAGTAGGTGAATATGGATTGGGGGGAAGAAATGAAAGAGGAAGCCGCCTTGTAGAATTTTGCACAGAGCATAACTTAATCATAGCTAACACTTGGTTCAAGAATCATAAAAGAAGGCTGTATACCTGGAAGAATCCTGGAGATACTAAAAGGTATCAGATAGATTATATAATGGTAAGACAGAGATTTAGGAACCAGGTTTTAAATTGTAAGACATTTCCAGGGGCAGATATGGATTCTGACCACAATCTCTTGGTTATGAACTGCAGATTGAAACTGAAGAAACTGCAAAAAGGTGGGAATTTAAGGAGATGGGACCTGGATAAACTGAAAGAACGAGAGGTTGTAGAGAGTTTCAGGGAGGGCATAAGGGAACAATTGACAGGAATGGGGGAAAGAAATACAGTAGAAGAAGAATGGGTAGCTCTGAGGGATGAAGTACTGAAAGCAGCAGACGATCAAGTAGGTAAAAAGATGAGGGCTAATAGAAATCATTGGGTAACAGAAGAAATATTGAATTTAATTGATTAAAGGAGAAAATATAAAAATGCAGTAAATGAAGCAGGCAAAAAGGAATACAAACGTCTCAAAAATGAGATCGACAGGAAGTGCAAAATGGCTAAGCAGGGATGGCTAGAGGACAAATGTAAGGATGTAGAGGTTTGTCTCACTAGGGGTAAGATAGATACTGCCTACAGGAAAATTAAAGAGACCTTTGGAGAGAAGAGAACCACTTGTATGAATATCAAGAGCTCAGATGGCAACCCAGTTCTAAGCAAAGAAGGGAAGGCAGAAAGGTGGAAGGAGTATATAGAGGGTTTATACAATGGCGATGTACTTGAGGACAATATTATGGAAATGGAAGAGGATGTAGATGAAGATGAAATGGGAGATACGATACTGCGTGAAGAGTTTGACAGAGCACTGAAAGACCTGAGTCGAAACAAGGCCCCGGGAGTAGACAACATTCCATTAGAACTACTGACGGCATTGGGAGAGCCAGTCCTGACAAAACTCTACCATCTGGTGAGCAAGATGTATGAGACAGGTGAAATACCCTCAGACTTCAAGAAGAATATAATAATTCCAATCCCAAAGAAAGCAGGTGTTGACAGATGTGAAAATTACCGAACTATCAGTTTAATAAGTCACAGCTGCAAAATACTAACGCGAATTCTTTACAGACGAATGGAAAAACTAGTAGAAGCGGACCTCGGGGAAGATCAGTTTGGATTCCGTAGAAATGTTGGAACACGTGAGGCAATACTAACCTTACGACTTATCTTAGAAGAAAGATTAAGAAAAGGCAAACCTACGTTTATAGCATTTGTAGACTTAGAGAAAGCTTTTGACAATGTTGACTGGAATACTCTCTTTCACATTCTAAAGGTGGCAGGGGTAAAATACAGGGAGCGAAAGGCTATTTACAATTTGTACAGAAACCAGATGACAGTTATAAGAGTCGACAGGTATGAAAGGGAAGCAGTGGTTGGGAAAGGAGTGAGACAGGGTTGTAGCCTCTCCCCAATGTTATTCAATCTGTATATTGAGCAAGCAGTAAAGGAAACAAAAGAAAAATTCGGAGTAGGTATTAAAATTCATGGAAAAGAAGTAAAAACTTTGAGGTTCGCCGATGACATTGTAATTCTGTCAGAGACAGCAAAGGACTTGGAAGAGCAGTTGAACGGAATGGACAGTGTCTTGAAAGGAGGATATAAGATGAACATCAACAAAAGCAAAACGAGGATAATGGAATGTAGTCAAATTAAATCGGGTGATGCTGAGGGAATTAGATTAGGAAATGAGACACTTAAAGTAGTAAAGGAGTTTTGCTATTTGGGGAGCAAAATAACTGATGATGGTCAAAGTAGAGAGGATACAAAATGTAGACTGGCAATGGCAAGGAAATCGTTTCTGAAGAAGAGAAATTTGTTAACATCGAGTATAGATTTAAGTGTCAGGAAGTCGTTTCTGAAAGTATTTGTATGGAGTGTAGCCATGTATGGAAGTGAAACATGGACGATAACTAGTATGGACAAGAAGAGAATAGAAGCTTTTGAAATGTGGTGCTACAGAAGAATGCTGAAGATAAGGTGGGTAGATCACGTAACTAATGAGGAGGTATTGAATAGCATTGGGGAGAAGAGGAGTTTGTGGCACAACTTGACTAGAAGAAGGGATCAGTTGGTAGGACATGTTTTGAGGCATCAAGGGATCACAAATTTAGCATTGGAGGGCAGCGTGGAGGGTAAAAATCGTAGAGGGAGACCAAGAGATGAATACACTAAGCAGATTCAGAAGGATGTAGGTTGCAGTAGGTACTGGGAGATGAAGAAGCTTGCACAGGATAGAGTAGCATGGAGAGCTGCATCAAACTAGTCTCAGGACTGAAGACCACAACAACAACAACAACAACAACAACAACAACCATCATCTGCTCCTGTGTAAATCACTTTAATCAATAAGTAACCAAGGGAGTCCTTTTAAGAGCTAAACAGATCGTGTATAAAACCTATCTCTCGCCAACCAAGATGTACAGTCTGGAGACCTGTGTCATAAATAAATAAGAGATAAATGTGAGGTGAGATCTGCAGAACACATTGACCATAAAGTAAAGAATGAGTGCTGCAAAATTGTGAGGTTAGGTTATGTGCCCAACTCGAATTCTGCATCAGTATTTGGAGATGGAGGTACCAGGAAAAAGACCGATTGGGCAGCCTAGGAAAATATGGGCAGACAGGTTAATGAAGATCTCAAGAGAGGAATAATGTTGGATGCAGTGGTGAGAGAAAGGCTATACAAGAACAGAAATCAACGGAGACATATCACTCACAAAGTTTCTACTTGGCTCGCAGGAGGGAAATCCTGACGATGATTATGATGATGATGATGACTGAACTCCTAAGGTCTTAAGGTCTCCAAGTGTGACTGATAGAACTTTTGCGAGTAACAGTAATAGTATTATTGGTAAATGTGGATAACTGTTTAACAAACAATGGAAAATCCAGGATGGAATGTAATAATATTATGAGAAGGAAAGTTGCTTCTCACCATGTAATGGAGATGCTGAGTTGCAGATAGGCACAACAAAAAGAACCTCAGAATTAAAGCTTTTGGCCACTGGCCTCCATCAACAATAAACGCTATTGTCTATTGTCAACAAAGGCCAATGGCCAAAAGCTTTAATTGTGAGGGTTGTTTTTGTTGTGCCTATCTGTGACTGAGCATCTCTGCTAAGTAGTGAGTAACAACTTTCTTTCTCATAATATTGTAACTGTTTAACAGTTTTTATATGTAGCTTTCTAAAATGAGTTACTCGTGGTGCAAACTTTAAGTTAGATAGTGCATGAAATGTTGCCTAATGCTCTCCTTGCTACACACAGGTTTATTTATTGTATCAGTGATTCAAGAACTTACAATCTTTGTAGAGCTTTACCACCATAGTATGTAATTATTCGTTGGCTATTTCACTTGCAATAAAAATACTGCAAGGTAATATTCAATATAGTGCATTCACCATCATTATTTATTCCTTAGGATAAACATTCCTATATCATCATCTCATTCATTTTTTAACCATATAACTTTACAACTGCTTGGTTGTCAAGAGTCATAATTTGATATTCTGTATGCCACTTACATATTGAGTTAATTGGGCCAAAAGGCAACAGTGTTCAGTCAAACCCCTACAGAGCACAAGTCACATAATTAACAGGTTGCATGCTTGTCCATCCATAGGGTGACTGTTAGGTTCGCTCTATCGTAGTTATCAAAAATTCAAGTCACACACCCCACAGGTACCACTGTGACTGGGTTTGACTCATACATGATTGTGCTCATTAGTCATTATTTATGTATTTTTGGGATCTGGCATCCCAATATTTATTTGTGTCATCTGCAGTAGATAATTTATTTGAGGCTCTCAGCTAAGTTTGTGCAGTAGGATAATATTAGGCATTTTTGCACTGTTGTGTGTCTCCACCCCAGCTCAGTTAGGCCACATGTTTGTGCTGCAATTACGACAGGACAAGATGTGTGCCGCCACATGTTTACAGCAATATTATAGGACCACGATGATTGTGACGTAGTCATTCTCACTGCCTGATGAATCGTGAACACACTCTACCACGGGTGACATCACCGAACACACGTAGTCGTCCGTGCTGTGTCCACACTTTGCCACAGGTTAAGCCATCTTCGACAGCATGTCCACATGCTGCCAAGGGTCCACGCTTTCATCTGCACCACCAACAGACATGTTCACGTGCTGTCAGGTGTCCTTGTCACACCTCCTTGCTACGCCGACTACGAGTCATCATGTTGCTGTGCTGCCACCGCTGACTGCACACATTGCATTGCACAAAGATGTAAAAAGATAAGTACAACAGCAGTTGCATTTTCTGTACTGAGATTCGAATTGCCAGCCATGGCAAATGAAATTCAGAAATCTGTGAGTGAGTGTGAGTCACATGTGGGAAGTGATGGCAGCAGTCCTCATATGCAACAGAATGAAATTTGAGTTAGTTTGGGAACTGGATCCAAAGCTTAGCAGTAAAACTGAAAGTAGTATGGACTCAAAATTTCTGTAGTTGGGAAATAAAAACTGTACTGCAAGTAATAAGACTGATCAGCTCGAGAATAAATTTGTAGAGGTAGAAAATAACCTTGAAAATAATGTCAGAATGGTTGAAGAAGTTTTTAATCAAGTAGATGTGTTGCAAAAGATATTATCTGATAAAACTGAAGCCATGAAAAGCACTCTTCTGGAGCAAATCCCATTACATGAACAAAGATGCAAATTATTTGAAAAACAAGCAGAGGCAGACATAAATTCCATCAGTGTAGGAATTTCAGGTTGTCATAAGGGGATCCCTGGTGATAAAGAGGAATAGAAGGGGAAATGAATGTGCTGAGGGGAAACAATACTGTAGTGGCAGGGAATGGAAATTTGTAGGTGGGATATCCTATGGGGCAAAGATTTCAATCAAAACCATTTCATAGAGAGATTAAATACCATGTTGTCAATATTTTTGGCTGCATGCAAGGATTTCTTTCTGGCAGGGATGAGTAATACGGCAAAACTGTGTTAAGAGGCAGTTGGAAGGGGGAGCTCAAAAATGGGCTAACCAAAATGTTACTAAATTCTCTAATCTTAAAACCTTTGACCCTCTGTTCTTGAATAAATACTGGGACCCAGCAAAACAATTTTTTGAATGGACCTAGTTACAGAAGTGGAAAAGAGAGTACGAGAGTTCTGCTTTAGAGAAATGTATAAATTAAATGAGTGCGATAGGCCACTAGGTGTTTTAACATAAATTTTGGCACTAAGGAGAAGGTTACCAGACAATCTGCAATGGGATCTGATTTATAGTGCAACAGATTCAGTGGAAGAATTTCTAAATTTTGTGGGGCACATGGACAAGGCTTTGTGTTATAGACCTAGATATATGGAACAGAGGGAGAATGGAAGGTTATTACAAAAGGGAAACAGTAAAACACAAAGTACTCACAATAAGAGGGGGAGAGAGGATACAAATGGTCAGAATAATCAGGGTTGAGACTGGAGAAGCAGGGCACAAATGGATAACACAAATTTTGGAAGGAGATGGGACAATTTTGATCAGAGGAGTCCTGGTGAGAGTATGGGAATAGAGGAATTGCCAGATGCAAAAATGGACAGGGTAGGTAGTCAAAAAATTTGCTGATGCCTCTCATAAGGCCCACTGGGGGGCTGGTAATTATAATGTAAACAGGGCCAGACAAGGACATGATGGGATAAGGAATAAAATTAAGAAGGAAAACAGAGAAATTGGGATGTGTCATATGGACTTTATGGAGACAAAAGGTAAAAAGGACAAAATGGTACAATTCTAATATCAGTAACTAACAGTGTGACTTAAGCATTTATAAGATGTTTAAGAGAGAAGAGAAATCAGAGGCAGATGATAAGGACAATATTGGTTTGTGTGCAACAAAATTCATTGAAATATCATGAGACAGATGATGTGGTTTCATTAAAAGGAGCAACAGAAGTGAATATGTAACCAAGGGGCAATGTTCTCAGTAATCATGGGTGTGACAAAGGAGATTGAGTACAGGTAAAGTCTCTAGTGAATAGTACGGAGAATTATGCAGAAAGTGAGGATATGATTAATCATTGTGATTTAAAGGGTAATATGAGTGCTTTCTTTGATAATACAGCAAATGCTTATTGATAATGTTGTTGTGCCTATGTTTACAGGTGATACTGAATTAAATGTGGATATGGAAATGTGTAATGACATGGAAAATTTGCTATGGAATGGTCGAGAATAAAATCAAACCCTATGTATTCTTAAATAGTGAACATGAAAGTCTGAATGATGCCAACTGTAACAAACAATTGAAAGCCCAAGTTGATATATCAACAATGAAGGAAGGGTACAATGCCACTCACCATAAAAACGACATATTGAGTGGCCACAGCCTTCACCAGAAAAGAGAAGCACATGTGCATTCACACAACCAAGCACATCTCTCTCTCTCTCTCTCTCTCTCTCTCTCTCTCTCACACACACACACACACACACACACACACACACAAAGCGTGCGTGCGCACACCTGCCATCTAATTGCTGCTTCTGCTGGACACAACATCACTGCATTCTGGCTGCAGCCAGTGCAGAGAGCTGTCATATATGCATGATGTGTGCTTGCTTGTGTGAATGTGTGTGTGTGTTTTGTTTCCTATTCTGAAGAGGGCTATGGCCAAAAGCTAAATGTCTTTTTGTGCCTCTCTACAACTCAATGTGTCGTCTTTACAGTGAGTATCAATCTTTCTTTTCTAACAGTGTTGACTTTCCAACCCCAACTTTCCTATTTCTTACTCATTCTCTCCCAGGGATGTGGTCTTATTGTAACACTGCCTGAATGGGCAGGTTACTGAGGCAACATCAGCAGAAATTGTGGCAAAACTGCAGGTGGAAAAGAGAAGTAGTGGTGGTGGTGGTGGTGGTGGTGGTGGTGGGGGTGGAGGATCGTACGTTCCTATGGGACCACACTGCTGAGGTCATCGGTTCCTAGGCTTACACACTACAAAGGGGAGGGGGGAGCCACACAAACTGTGGCAAGGCACCTCAGATCACACGGCTACGCCATACAGCATGGAAAACAGATGCTATTACTTGTTAAACCTGGTATTAAAATGTAGAAACATATCACAACAATTGAAAGTAAGACTATAAAAACACTACTGGCACAAGATGAAATCATTAAATCAACCAGAATGATACCCCTCCAGTGTGTTTGTATCTACAACGCAGCTACATGTGTCACTGAGGCACGCAAGCCATGGCATCTCAGCAACGTCCATGGATCAGCAGTCAACAGAACATGTATTCTTACCCTATTTCATTACGTGCCAGATAATGAAGGATACAAAGCACATATCTGATAGCCGGCTTTGAGTAATCAGCAGATCTGAGATACTCAAAAACCTCCAAAGCAGGTCTTCGCACCATCACACAAGTTTCTGCAAAAGTCTTCACTTGCTTCTTAAATATTGTAGGTAATCCTCCAAAAGTAAATAGCTGTTTTTGCACCTCAGGAGATATTGTGTAATACTTGGCTTCCTGTGATATAGTGTGATGAATCTGCAAAAAATAGATATGTTCTTTATGAAAAGTATAGTCTAAACTTGTTTTGCTTATAGTGAACAGTTGTTTATAAAGTAATTTATTTGTTTAGGGTAATATCTGCAATTTTTACGCAAAACATTTAAAAGATTTTATATGGCTGAAACACAAAAGAACTCTTAAAAATAGGAACTGTGTTGTTTTGGTTACACTTGTACAAAAATGCAATATGTATTTTGTTTTGTGTTTCATCTCAATTTATTATGAAGCATCTTCCATTGCCTGAAATATATCTAGGTTATACACAGTTATGGTTCTTCTCTGGCTTATCAAATTTAACATTATGAGAAGGAAAATTGCTAGACACCATATAGCAGAGATGCTGAGTCACAGATAGGCACAATAAAAAGACACTCACAATTATAGCTTTCGGCCTTTGTCAACAGACACGTCCGTGCACGCCCCCCCCCCACACACACACGCACATGTGCGTGCGCGCGCACGCACTACTACAGTCTCAGGCAACTGAAACCACATTGCCTATCTGCAACGGTTGGGTTGGGTTGGGTTGGATTGGGTTGGGTTGGGCAAGGAGGCCAGACAGCGAGGTCATTGGTCTCATCGGAATAGGGAAGGAAGTCGGCCATGCCCTTTCAAAGGAACCATCCCAGCATTTGCATGGAGACATCACGGAAAACCTAAATCAGGATGGCCAGACACGGGATTGAACTGTCGTCCTCTCGAATGTGAGTCCAGTGTTCTAACCACCGTTTGTGACTCAGTGCCTCCACTATATGGTGAGTAGCAACTTTCCTTCTCATAATATTGTTACATTCCATCCAGGATTTTCCATTGTTTAATATATTTAATAACTGATAATGGGAATATTCTGAAAAGGGATTGGCATCAATTATGATAAAAAGTGATTAACATATTTCTGGAATGCATGTATGGAACTACTTTTCCATAAACAAGTTTACTGGTCTCCTACCACTCTAGTTTTCTCTCAGTTAAGTTTTCCTCATTCTTTGTTCTATCCTTAATGGACTACAGCAAAGCAAAACTGTGACAGAAAATGAATGATTAAAATCTTTAATTCTGTTACCTGATGTTACACTGAAGCACCAAAGAAACTGGTTTAGGCATGCGTATTCAAATACAGAGATAAGTAAACAGGCAGAATACAGGACTGCGATCAGCAACACCCATATTAGACAACAAGTGTCTGGCAAAGACACATCTCTCTATGGTATTTATTACTACCAATGCTCTTTTCTAAATGAACAAATGTCTCTGAGCACTATGGGACTTAACATCTGAGGCCATCAGTCCCCTAGAACTTAGAACTACTTAAACCTAACTAACCTAAGGACATCACACACATCCATGCCCGAGGCAGGATTCGAACCTGCAACCGGAGCGGTCACGCCGTTCCAGACTGAAGTGCCTAGATCGCACGGCCACACCGGCTGGCTCTAAATGAACACTTCACGCCAGAGCAACACATGTGAAGTGATACTTCAGACTACTACTATTTGCACCACTTTCTGTTCTATTCAGAAATGGGGCTAAAACAATGGCTATTTGTTTACAGTCATGTGTGTCATAATTCCGTGGCCATTTCATTACAAAGTGAAATATATGAAGAAATATATTACAGCCTACACTGAACAATCATTCATCAAACCTAAACGACTGACTCTTAAAAGAAGTAGCTTTCTTTTGATTCATCTATAATTCCCCTTGTCATTTCCTTAACACTCATCTGTCATTATAGCATGATTAAGGTAAGCAGTATTCAGTGTATCAAAAGATAATTGTGTTTGTATCATACTATGCTGGTCTTCTGTTATTCTGCAAAGACACTTCTGTACGGACATTACCACTGCTAGTGAATCATCAGAGTAACTCTCACTCTGGACAGATTGACCTTTTACACATACTGATACATGAGAAGCCCTTTCAAACTTCTTGTAGAACAATACCTTTGTTTCTGACTGACACACACTATTCAGGAATATGCCAAAGATGTTTCACATCATTCACATACTTGATATATACTTCGTACGGCTGTATCTGCATTAGCAGCCTACAATGGATATTGCTGCTTCTGCACTCTCACTGTCATCAGATCTACTTGATCCTTTGCTCTCCTAACCACAGTCCAGAATACCACTGTATTTGGCAACCCACAAAAGCTATTCCACAACAAAGGACATAATTTCATCTTTTTAGCTTCCCGATAAAAATTAACACTGACAAGTTAAAGTCCTTATTTCTAGCTAAAGAAACTTCTCCTTCAGCAATTCTGCTTTGAACCCCAACTTCATTATGACTATATTAGACAGTCTCAAACATTAGACAAACGAATGAATCTATCTCATCTAGTAACTAATTTGGTATTAACTTGCAACTTAATCTGTGCCTTATTGTGTTTTTTTTTAAACATAATTAATTTTGTACTCCAATTTTTTCTCAATATCTCATGAAATAGGTGACAAAATCAAACATAAAAATCAATGGACTAAGGCAAAGCAAAACTGTGACAGAAAAAGCTTTAGCTCTGTCACCTGATGTTACACTGAAGTGCCAAAGAAACTGCTATATTCAAATACAGAGATACGTAAACAAGCAGAATACAGCACTGCGGTCAGCAACACCTATATTAGACAACAAGTGTCTGGCACAGTTGTTAGATTGGTTACTGCTGCTACAATGGCAGGTCATTAAGAAGAAAGTTTGAATGTGTTGTTATAGTTGGTGCATGAGGGATGAGACGCAGCATTTCCAAGGTAGCAATGAAGTGGAGATTTTCCCGTACTACCATTTCATGAGTGTACTGTGAATATCAGGATTCCAGTAAAGCATCAAATCTCCAACGTCACGTTGGCCGGAAAAAGATCCTGCAAGAATGGCACAAACAATGACTGAAGAGAATCATTCAACATGACGGATGTGCAACCTTTCCACAAATTGCTACAGATTTCATGCTGGGCCATCAACCAGTGTCAGCGTCTGAACCATTCAACGAAACATCATTAATATTGGCCTTTCAGAGCTGAAGGCCCACTCATGTACCCTTGAAGGCTGCACAAAACAAAGCTTTCTGCCTTGCCTGGGCACGTCGACACCGGCATTGGACTGTTGATGACTGGAAACATTTTGCCTGGTTGGGCGAGTCTCGTTTCAAATTGTATCAAGCAGATCAACGTGCACGGGTATGGAGACAACCTCTTCGATCCATGGACCTTGCATGTCAGCAGGGGACTGTTCAAGCTGGTAGAGGTTCTATAATGGTGTGGGACGTGAATAGTTGGAGTGATATCTATATATGATGCTCACAGGTGACAGCTACATAAGAATCCTGACTGATCACTTGCATCCATTCCTGTCCACTGTGCATTCCGACAGACTTGAGCAATACCAGCAAGACAATGTGACACCCCACACATCCAGAACTGCTACAGAGTGGCTCCAGGAACACTCTTCTGACTTAAAACGCTTGTGCTGGCCATCAAACTCCCCAGACATGAACATTATTAAGCATATCTGGGATGCCTTGCAACATGCTGTTCAGAAGACATCTCCAGCCCCTCATACTCTTACGGATTTATGGACAGTCTTGCAGGATTCATGATGTCAATTCCTTCCAGCACCACTTCAGACATAGTCGAGTCCATGCCACATCGTGTTGTGGTACTTCTGCGTGCTCGTGGGGGCCCTACATGAAATTAGGCAGGAGTACCAGTTTCTTTGGCTCTTCAGTGCAATATACTTAACTATCTGAGTAGACTCCGTAGGTCAGAAGCTATTTTAGTCTCTCACAAAGAATATGTAATAGTTTAGCTGTTAGGCAAAAGAAATAATTCGAATGAACTTAATGTTACCATTCACAACAATCTCTGACATAACAAACTGCTGATTCATTCATCTCAAACACCCCAGTCATCAATGTTACTTTAAACTCTACTCCTATTTTAATATTAACCCATTACAGAGACAGACTTTACATCTACTGCATTACACTTAGCATACTTACAGGATCATTTTCAGTAGTACGGAAAGTTTGTGTGCTCTCATTCTTCTTGATGTGTGGTACGGGCTCCGCAGATGCAGCTGACATGAACCGAGATGAAGGACTTCTTATAGCATTGCGCATAGTATCACAGACCACTGAAAATTAAAATGTTAGTAAAACTAAAAGAAAACATACAGCTATGCAAAGTAGCATTAACTTCACAACAGTGGAGATGTCTTTGTTGTAAAACATCAAATCTCAGTACTGTGTAACAGACTAACTGATAAACACACACTCTAGCCACTACTTTTTGCTTCCCTTTCTTTGACTAATGGTCCTGGGGGAGGAGGGGGGGGGGATATAATTTCTAATTGCCTGTGAAGCTCTACCAGCAATAAAAAGTGACAGACACTGCATGATACAATATCAGGGAAATATTCAAACACGTAATACTGGCCCATATTTTTCAGAGTTGAGGTCTTCATTTATCATCAGAGACATGCAATGGTCTGATTTTATATCTCTATTTAAAGGGTGAAAGGTTCTCTGCATACCTCAAGATAAACAAATGTACAAAGAGATGAAAACAATGTCCGCCACCGTAGCTGAGTGGACAGCGCGCCTGCTTGTCATGCCGGGGGGCCCAGGTTCGATTCCCGGTTGGATTGGAGATTGTCTCTGCCCAGGGATTGGTGTTTGTGTCGTCTTCATCATCCTCATTTCATCCTCATTGACGTGCAAGTTGCCGAAGTGGCGTCACCTCAAAAGACTGGCACCAAGTGGTCAGGCCTAACCTCCGGAAGGCCCCTGCCACATGACATTTCATTTCATGAAAACAATAAATCAGTGTATTATGTATCTGAGGGATTTGGCTCATGACACAAACAGAGAGCATCAGGAGTGCACAGATTAGACACTTTTTTTAGGTTAAAGAAATCCATCCATAGGTTTAATGTTCAAAGACCTGCTGTACTCAGAGAGAATAATATATCATCCACATCAAGTACAGAGGACACTATTTTGTTCTTGCAAGACACAAAGAGAGGATGTTAATACAGCAATGGATAAGGGCATGGGCATCAATAATGAAGTCCCCGAATTAGTCTCACATATTGATGGTAATAATGAACACATATTTAAATGAAATGATAATTAAATGGACACCCTAGCTGCAAACAGGTGTTGATGTACTTCATTGGGGACATGTTGAAAATGTGTGCCCCGACCGGGACTCGAACCCGGGATCTCCTGCTTACATGGCAGATGCTCCATCCATCTGAGCCATCGCGGGCACAGAGGATAGTGCGTCTGCAGGGACTTATCCCTTGCACGCTCCCCGTGAGATCCACATTCCCAACAGTCCACACCACTATTGGGAACAGATACTACCGTCATATATAACACATACTTAAGTGAACAGAAAGCTGACTCAAATCAGAAGTGAATAACAGCAAAGTCATAAGATAGACATCAAGAGCGATGCCGTATTTATTACATTTCAGTAAAAACAAACAATGGAAACTCTACGTTGTAATATCAAAAGGAAAAGGGCAGATTGCTACTCCCTGTAAAGCTGACCCACTGAGTTGCAGACAGGCACAACAAACAGACTGTAACACATGACAGCTTCTGGCCAAAGCTTTCTTCAGCAAAGAAAACACACACACATTCACACAAGACCATTACCACCATCAGCTCTGACTTGAATGCAAGTGTCACATGAATAGCAATCTGGAGTGTGGCAGGGAAGGGGGAGAGACAGTGAGGTATGAATTAGGGAAGAGAAGAACACTGTCTGGCAGAGCATGCAGGAACTAAGACTGTCAGGTGCAATGTCAGGAGCTCAGAATGTGCTGTAAGGATAACTCCCTTCAGCACAGTTCAGAAAAGCTGACGGTAAAGGGATGGATCCAGATGACCCAAGTTGTGAAGCAGCCATTGAAATTAAGCATGATATGTTCAGCTACATGCTATGCCACAGGGTGGTCTACTTTGCTATTGACTGTAGTGAGTAGTGGCCATTCATCATGGTGGAGAGCTGGTTGCTACTCATAACAATATAGAAAGCTGTGCAATTTTTGCAGCAGAGCTGATATACAACATGGCCATTTTCACACGTGGGCTGGCCTTTGATGAGGTGTGATAAACCTGTGACAGGACTGAAATAAGAAGTGTTGTGTGAGTGGACAGGGCAGGACTTGCACCTGGGTCTTCCACAGGAATATGATCCCTGTGGCAAGGTGTTGGGATTGGCAGTGGCAAGGGATGGACTAGGATGTTGTGGAGGTTGGGTGGGAAACAGGACATAACTTTATGAGGGGTGGGAAAGATCTTGAGTAGGATGTCCCACATTTCTTGGCATGATGATAGATAATCAAAGCCCTGAGGAAGGATGCGGTTCAGATATTCCAGTCAGAGGAGGAGGGGGGAGGGGGGAGGGGGGGGGGTTGGACAATGAAGGGTGCATTCTTTTGTAATTGGCTCTTGGGGGGTGGTGGGAGGATTGGGAATGTGTGGGGAAATGGCACAGGAATCTGTATGTGGCCTAGGTCTAGGGGACAGTGCCTGTTTGTGAAGACTCTGATGAGACCTTCCGCATAACGGAAAAGAGAGTTCTTGTCATTGTAGATATGCCATCCCCCGGTGACATGGGTGTACAGGAGGGATTTTTTGGTGTGGAAGAGATGGCAGCTATCAAAATGCAGGTACATGGGTTTAATGTGGATGGAGCCATCGGAGAGGAGGTGATCAATGTCTAGGAAGGTGGCACACTGAGTTGAGAAGGACCAAGTGAAGCAGGTGTGAGGGAAGTTGTTGAGGTTGTTAAGGAATGAGGGTAGGCTGTCTTGGCCCAGAGTTCAGATCATGAAGATATCACCAATGAACCTGAACTTTATCAGGGGTTAGGGGTTTGGGAGGCTAGGGCAGTTTCCTCTAGATGGCCCTTAAACAGGTTGGCATAAGATGGTGCCATGCAGGAACTAGTGACTGTACTTCAGATTTGATTGTATATCTTCCCTTCAAAGGAGTAGTAGTTATGTATTAGGATGAAGTTAATTGGAATGATGAATGAGGTCATGAGTTTGGACTGTGTTTTAGCCACAGAAATGGGTACTTTGCTGAACTGGGCAGAAAAATGGAGCACAAAATGATGTAGGAAATGGCAAATGAAAGTGTCGCATGGTTGTGAGGTGAGCTGGATAACAGAAAAAGACACACAAAATATTTACAGGCACACAAAAACACATATGCAAGGATATACAAGAACGCAAAACACACACAAATATGCAAAAACATGAAGATATACAATTTTTCCCCCACAACTCACCTCTCAACACCTCGCCTGGCAGTCTCTAGTCTCTGCCTGTCCCATCAGACAGAGCTCTTCTGTCCTCCCACCCATACCCAGCTATACCTCCCCCTTCCCTGCCCCACTCAAAATTGCTATTCACATGATAGTTCCATTCCAGTTGCAGCTGTCAGTGTCAGTAATCATGTGTGCATGAGTTGTTCTTGCTTGTGGGAATTGTGTGCACTTTCTTTGCTGAAGAAGGCGTTGGCCAAAAGCTATAATGTATAACAGTCTTTTTGTTATGCCTGTCTGTGCAACTCAACAGGTCATTTTTATCATGAGCAGCAATCTATCCTCTTTCCAATGTTGTTTATATTTCAGTAAAGAACATTAGCATATTTAGTGACACTATTACAGACTATGATTGTAAAATAATTTGGCTGAAAGTAAGCATCAAAGGTGTGTCAAATGTGGTAATCAGACGCTTTTATTAACCATCTTCGATAGGAATTGTAGCTGCAGAATGCTTCAAGGAAACTTGGAAAATGTCAGACATAGTTTACTGATCATTCTGTGGTAACTGAAGAGCACAACAAGCCAGATACACACTGAATGAGTGTCAGGGGCAGTGATTAATGCAATATTACTGACACAATGTCCAAATTTATGTTCAGAAATTTCTTAGAGAATTGACTCAAAATAATAACGTCTTAGATCTTCAGGTGATAAACATACCCAAACTTCCCAATTTAGTTAATGTAGAGAAGAAAATCAGTAATCACACAGATGTTACAGCATCAATGAGAAAACAAGAAAGAAGAATGATAACAAAGTTGGGAAACTACATCTATTCCAAGTGCGACAAAAAACAGATTTCTGCGTATCTGAGTGGTCAACATCGAACATTTGTACCTGGAACTGAAAAAAATGGAGTATCAATTTATACAATTAAAGAGTAATTCTCAATACACTTTAAACAGGTATGTGGCACAGAAGAGGGCCAAACTGTTGTGTCAGTGGTGCAGGCATTTACCTTGTAGGTGGATGTTGGCAATCCCAAGATGGCAGTAGCCAATGTGAGGATGGTATGTGGTAGTCAATGAGAATTAATGAAGCCAATTATGCCAATATAAAGGTTATGTCAATACATAAGTTGCATATCTATTTGAATCCTTGCATGTATCATGTCATAACTTGATTTGTATGGATATGTTATCTACATCTACATCTATATTCTGCAAACCATCGTGATGTGCGTGGCAGAGGGTACATTCCATTGTACCAGTTATTAGGGTTTCTTTCTATTCCTTTCATGTATGGAGCCAGGAAGAATGATCGTTCGAATGCCTCTGTGTGTGCAGTAATTATTCTTGTCTTACCCTCACAATCCCTGTGTGAGCGACATGTAGGAGGTTGTAGTATACCCTTAGAGTAATGATTTAAAACCGGTTCTTGAAACCTTGTTAGTAGACTTTCTTGGGAAAGTTTACATTTGTCTTCAAGAGTCTGCCAGTTCAGCTCCTTCAGTATCTCTGTGACTCTCCCATGGATTAAACAAACCTGTGACAATTCATGCAACCCTTCTCTGTGTACGTTCAATATCCCCTGTTAGTCCTATCCAGTATGGGTCCCAGACACGTGAGCAATATTCTAGGATGGATCGAATGAGTGATTGTACACAATCTCTTTTGTGGACTGATGGCACTTCCCCAGTATTCTACCAACAAACCGAAGTCTACCACCTGTTTTACCCAGGAGTGAACCTATGTGATCATTCCATTTCATATCCCTACCAAGTATTACACCCAATAACGGAGATGCTGAATCACGATAGGCGCAACAAAAAGATTCACACAATTATAGCTTTCGGCCATTAAGGCCTTTGTCAGCAATAGACACACACAAACACACGAGCGCGCACTGCGTGCATGCATATGTGTGTGTGTGTGTGTGTGTGTGTGTGTGTGTGTGTGTGTGTGTGTGTGTGTGTCTATTGCTGACAAAGGCCTTAATGGCCGAAGGATATAATTGTGTGAATCTTTTTGTTGTGCCTATCATGACTCAGAATCTCCGCTATATGGTGATTAGCAACTTTCCTTCTCTAATATTGTTACATTCCATCCTGGATTTTCCATTGTTTGACATATTACTCCCAGGGACTCAATGATATTATAGTCATACAATGCTACTTTTTTTTCGTTTTGTGAAGTGCATAATTTTACATTTCTGAACATTTAGAGCAAGTTGCCAATCTCTGCACCATGTTCAAATCTTATCAAGATCTGACTGAATATTTATGCAGCTTCTTTCAGATAGTACTTCATTACGGTTATCATTACAGATAACTGCATCATCTGGAAAAAACCGAATTTTACTATCAATATTTTCTGCAAGGTCATTAATATTCAACATGAATAGCTGGGATCCAGCACACTTCCCTGGGTCATACTCAAAGTTACTTCTACATCTAACGACGACTCTTCATCCCAGATAACATGCTCTGTTCACTCTACCAAAAAGTTTTCACTCCAGTCACAAATTTCACTTGATACCCCATATGATTGTACTTTTGACAATAAGTGTAGGTGTAGTACTGAGTCAAATGCTTTTCGGAAATCAAGAAACACTGTATCTACCTGGTTGCCTTGATCCAAAGCTTTCAGTATGTCATGTGGGAAAAGTGAGAGTTGGATGTCACACGATAAGTATTTTCTGAATCCATGCTGCTGTGCATTGAGGAGGTCGTTCTGTTCAAGATACCTCATTATGTTTGAGCTCAGAATATGTTTTATGATTCTACAACAAATCGACGCCAAGGATATTGGACGGTAGTTTTGTGGATCACTTCTACTACCCTTTTTGTAGGTGAGTGTGACCTTTTCCCAAGAATTGGGCATGCTGTTTTTTGTTGGAGGGCTCTATGATAGATTACAGTTAGAAGAGGGGCATAACTCAGCCGCAAATTCAGTATAGAATCTGACAAGGATTCCATCAATCTGACAAGGGTTCCATCAGGGCCTGGAGCTTAGTTCAATATTAACGATTTCAGCTGTTTCTCAACACCACTGACACTAATTCTTACTTCATTCATCATTTCCTTGGTATGAGGATTAAATTGGGGCAATTCTTCTGGGTTTTCCTTTGTAAAGACACATTTGAAAATGGAGTTAAGCATTTCAGCTTTTGCTTTGCTAACCTCTATTTTTAGTGGCTGTCTCATTCGCAACGGGCTGGACACTAACTTTGGTGCTGCTAACAACTTTTACATATGACCAGAATTTCTTTGGGTTCTGTAAAAGATCATTTGACAATATTTTGTTACAGTAGTCGTTGAAGGCATCATGCACTGCTCTCTTGCCAGCCAAATGTTTTTCATTCCGTATCTGTCTGTCTATAGCCCTACACTTCATTTTACACCTATTAATCAGTAATCTCTGTTTCTTTACAAGTTTCTTTATAGTGACTGTATACACTGGAGGTTTCCTCCCATTATGAACTGATCTACTGGGTACATATCTATCCAATATGTGGTCAACCATTTTTTTTAACCTGAGCCAGATTTCCTCTACTTGCTCCTGACATGTGCTAAGAGTTTCAAAAGCTCCTCATTGAGATATGACATTACTCACTTTTTATCTGGTTACTGAACACATATATCTTTCTGCTTGTTTTAGTTGTCCTTCATACTTTAGTAATCATTGTTGCCACAACCGCGTCATCCAATTTATTTCCATCATAAGTGGGGTTCCTAACTATCTGTTATACATAGTTTTCAGAGAAGCCATTTATTAAAGTTTCACAGCATGTCTTATCACACCCACCACTAATAAAACTGTTATTTTCCAAGTTAATTGGATAATTAAAGTCTCCACTGATGATTACAGTATGACTGGGGAACTTACAGATAAGTGAACTGAGGTTTTCTCTGAAGTTTTCGGTTACATCAGGTGATGTGTCAGGTGGGCGACAGAAGGAACCAATTATCATTCTACACTCACCCCTGATATGAGTCTTGCCCAAACAATCTCACATGCAGCATCAATTTCTCTCTCAATGGATTTGAGTTTTTTGTCTACCATGACAAATACACTGCCTCCATTTCCCATTTGGCTCTCCTTTTGATATACACTTAAATTTTCCGCATAAATATCACTGTTATCAATTTCAGGTTTCAACGAGCATTCTGTACCTAGTACTATGTGAGCTTCACTGCTTTTCATGAGTGCTTTAAACTCAGGAAATTGGTTGCAAATGCTTCGGCAGTTTACCATTATGATTTTTATTGTTTCACCAGTGGGATGTATTTCTTTCGATCTTATATTGGTACTTCTGGATTTCCTATGGCTATAGATATCTGGATTAGATGGAGTCACCTAATCTAGAAAACCCTTGTGTGCACCTCACACACAGTCAGCTACCTGATTAGCAGTCTCTGATGTGTAGTGCACACCTGACCTACTTAGGGGGGCCCAACAGTTCTCAACCTATGGCACAAGTCCAGGAAGTTGCAGCCTATCTTGTCACAGAACCTTCAAAGTCTCTGGTTCAGTCCTTCCACTCAAATCCGAATCAAAGAGCCACGATCAGTTCCTGGAACAATGCTCCAAATTGTGAGCCTCGTTGAAACTACACATACATGGCTGGTCTTCTTAACCTTCCCTGCCAGTCACCGGTCTGACCCAAGAATGACCTCAGAGCCCAAACGGCAGGCATCATTTGTTCCAACGTGCACCACAATCTGCAGTTGTTTCCTCACTGTTCCCTCAATGGCTGCCGGAATAGCCTCTTCAACATGTTGAATGAGGCCCCAGAGATACACACTGAGAGTACCTGGTGTCCTTTCGTGTCCCTTGTTGCCGTTTCCATAATTTGCCATACGATTCAACTGCAAATGATTAATAGACCCCAACCCTTTTGCATTTGTCTACTCCTGAAGCCAGACAAAACAGGTATCCCCGTAACAGGTGAAGTGAGTCCCACTGGCTCCATTTCAGTTTCAGTGAAAGGCAGCACCTCAAAGTTGTTGGTTAAGGGGATTGGTACAACACCCTGAGTCCTCTCTGGTCCCTGTCCACCCTGTACAGGATGCCTACATCTACCACTGCTACACCACTTGCAGTCTAGTGGACAGGTAATGACATTTCCTGTACTTTCTGCAGGTCATAGCAGAGGATAGTACGTGAGGTACCTCTGGTACAGTTCCACAGGTACACGACTCTCTGGAGCTCTTACAACACACCGATTTGCATCAGCTGTCAATAATTTGACAGTAGGCAACACTATTTCTAGCTGCTTACGAATGTCAACCAACTCAACCCACGATTGAGAACAGCATTCACAGTGGGGCTGCATTTTGGCTGGTGCAATGTACTACAAATGGGGGAAAAAGAAAAAAGAAAAAAAACCTTTAAATTAAGCCTCTTGATTGTCTTTTAATCTGTTAAGCTAAAAAGTTACTAATTCCCTATAAGAACTGAAGCAGTTACACAAAACAGATTTCTATTAAGGTAACAGAAAAACCTATGGTAAAAATTACTAGTTTCCTAAAACATTTTGATGCTAATTATAGTTGTTAGCAAACTTGAAAACAAAGTTAACTTATGATAAATGCTGATAACATGTAGGGCTACTCCTCTTTAAGGGAAAACTAGATGTAACACAAGATGTTTGAAAATCTGTTACAGTAACTGAATCACAGACCCCAATCATCAAGTTGTTTATAGCACACTGTGTTATTTGGAAACTGTCATGACTTCTGAGGTGACAGTTACATTGGAACATGATGATGTAGTGGTCTCCAGCCCAAAGACTGGTTTGATGCAGCTCTCCACACTAACATATCCTGTGCGAGCTTCTGCATTAATGTGACTTACATTCATTTGAACCTTTTTACTGTAAACAACAATTCTTGGTCTCTCTCCCTTCTCCTACAACCCCCTCCCCCCATACACAAACAAATATACACCTTTCTCGATTACCAAACTGACAATCCCTTGATACCTCAGATGCTATGAACGAATCCCTCCTTTTAGTCAAGTTATGCCATAAACTTTTTTCCTCCCCAGTTCAATTCAGTTCTTCATCATTAGTAATCTGATCTACTTATTTAATCTTCAGTGTCTTTCTCTACAACCACATTTCAAAAGCTTCTATTTTCTTCTCGCCTGAACCATCTATCATCCACATTTCATTACAGTACAAGGCTACACACCATACAAACAGATTCAAAGACTTCGTAACACTTAAATTTACATTCAAAGTTAATAAATTTCTCTTTTTCTTGCTATTGCCAGTTTGCATTTTATATCCTCTCTAATCCAATGCCAGAATAGAACAACTCATCTACTACTTTTAATGTCTCACTCCCTAGTCTAATTCCCATAGCGTCATTCCATTGCCCTTGTTTTACCTTTGTTTATAGCTTGCTCAATGCAAAGATTAAATAACATCGAAGACAGGCTACAGTCCTGTCTCAGTCCCTCTCAATTACTGCTCCCTTACCTACACTTCAACTCTTACAACTGCAGATGAGTTTCTGTAGAAGTTCTAGATAACCTTTCACTCCCTATATATTATCCCTCCCACCTTCAGAATTGTAAAGATTTTATTCCAGTCAACACTGTCAAAAGTTTTCTCTAAATCTGCTAAAACTTTGTGATTCTTGATGTTTTCCCAGTGTACTGAATATTCTATGAGATTTCAGGATTGCAGCCAGATCACATTGACTTCTTGCCACAATACTGCCGCTGGTAACCATTCAGCCATAATATTGTGGCAAGAAGTCAACATGATCCAGCTGCAATTTCAAAACCTCATAGAATACAAATGCTTTAACTGTAGGTTTAGTTTTCTTGAATGTATCTTCTAAGATATTTTGCAGAATCAATATTGTCCAATGCATTTCTATATTTCTCAGGAACCCAAACTGATTTTTGGTGAGAGCAGCTTCTACTGGCCTTTCCATTCTTCAGTAAATAATTCATCTTAGTATTTTGTAATCACAACTTATTAAACAGATGGTACAGTAATAATCACACCTGTAAGCACCTCTTTCTTTTACCTGTAATTGATATGAAGGTAGAATGAAAATGATGGCTCTACCTTTCTAACCTGTATTTCAATGGGTATATTTTAGTGAATCAAATGCAACAATTATCTTCTTATTACCAATATTGACTTTTTTACACAATTACCAGACAATTTGACAGACTTCTGCCAACAATGAACAAGTTTTCTGAAGGCTTAGTCAATGATGAAGTCAACACATTGTTTCCACAACAATTCTCTAAAAGTTCTCTCAAACTCTTCATTGACTGTGTACTCATATCCCCAGATATCTCCTTTCATTATCACAAACACATGGGAGTCAGACAACACCAAATCTGAACTGTATGGAGAATGTCATATGGTTTTGAGCTTCAGTCTTTTAAATTTTGCTCTGTGGCACGTGAAATGTGTGGTCTGGCACTGTCATGCTATTGGAAAACATTTCCTTTTTCCTTTGGACTCTTGTTAACAATTATATCACAGTTAGCAACCTTGGGATGTAACACTCTGAAATTACTGTTTTTCCACCTTCAAGAAAATCAACGTGGATAAAACCATGTGTCTCCCAAAACACCGATGCCATGATTTTTTTTCCAGCAGAGAACAGGGTCTTAGATTTCTTTTTCTGGAGAAAGCCTTTGTTTTGCTATTGATGGACTGCTGTTTTGTAATGGTGTTGTAATGTCTCGCCTCCTGTCACAATCAACCACAGAAAAGTGTCACAGTCAATTTCATAAAGGAGATCATGACAAATTTCTTATTTGTGCACTTTCATTCCAGACAACAGGATCTGACATACCAATCATCCACAGATCACCTGATAACCAAGCAAACCAACAATATGACCACACATTTTTGTCAAATGCTGATTATACTTGCCATTTCTCTCTCTCTCTCTCTCTCTCTCTCTCTGTGATACAACGATCATCTTGGATCAGCCTGTCAACATCTTGGATGTTCAGCTCAGTGGTTGCTGTCAGATAAGTAAGACATTCCCAACTCACTATTTTTAAAGTTACTCACATTAACAAAAAGACACATATGGCTTTCATTCTCTGAAGAATTTTCATTGACTGACCATTTCCACAAGATTCCATTTTTCAGTGCTGCCACCTTCTGAGGAGTTACAAAGGTGAAGCCATTACCATCCATTCAACCCTTTTACATTTTTGCTACAGTCTGATAGTATTTTGCATGTCTCATATATTTTGCATACCAGGTGCAATAGTTTTGTCATGATTAGCTCTCCAAAAGGCTACTCCAGTGTCCTTGTTTCAATTAAAGTCTTTCATTCTCTGTCATATTATTCTTGCAGTGTCATATCTCCCATCTTATCTTCATCTATATTCCCTTCCCTTTATATAATACTATTTCAAGTTTGTTTCCTCTGTGCAGTCCTTCTACGCATTTCTTCCTCCTTTCAACCTTATCTGCTTAGTACTGGCTTGGCATCTGAGTTCTTAATGTTCATACAGGTGCTTCACTTTTCTCGAAAGCCTTGTTCTTTTTCCTTTAGGCAGCATTCTTTCCCATAATCATGCATGCTTCTCCAGCTTTGCATTTTGCCCCTAGCTGTTCCTGCTTTTCCATTTCGCACTTTCTGTCAATTTCAATTTTTAGATGTTTATAGTCTATTCAGTTTTGCATGCTTCATTTACTGCAATTAAAATTTTCTCCTTTCACCAATTAAATTCTTGTGCATTACCCAACAATTTGTACTGGGGCTTGGCTTTTTTCCTACATTTTCTACTTAACCTCTCAAACTCACCTATTCTTGCTATATTGTATTCCCTTCCCCTTTTCAGTTAATTATTGCCTAATGCTTTCTTCATAGCTCTCACCAACCCCTGGTTCTTTCAAATTATCTAGGTCCCATTTCCTTAGTTTCTTATCTTTCTCCAGTTTCCTCATTTTAACCCTCAGTTCATAACCAATGAATAGAGGTCAGAGTACACATCTGCCCATGGAGACTCCACATATACAAAATCTTTCACACCTCTTAAATCAAATGATAGCTATCATTAAATTTCCCCCAAACCATGTTCTCCCACTATATCCTTCTCTTCATCTTTCTACAATCAAATTTCAGTCCCCAATCACAATTAAATTTTGGCTCCCTTAACAATCTGAATAATTTCTTTTATTTTATCATACATTATTTTAAACTCTCCATCAATGTCAGAGCTAGATGGCACGCAATCTTGTACTACTTTCATAGAATTTTTGTGTCTTGCTTGGCTATGATGATAAGATCACTATGCTATCTGTAGGAGTTCGCCTGCTTTCGTATATTCTTATTCATTATTAAACCTACTCCTGCATTAATCCTATTCCATAATCTTCATCTGGTGGCATATTTTTGCTGCCAACACAAACTCCTAATTCCCACTATATCTAACTTTAACCTATCCAATTCCGTCAAAAAATTTTTTAAACTAAATACACAATTAAATTCCGAAAGTCTTGTTTAAAATGATTCTTTGTTTAAAAAATATAACGATGGATTTTATAGATTTCAGACTGCTTAATCCAATGGAAGGGAGGTGTAGCCTCACAATGTAAGCCATGCCCATATTTCAGAAGCACTCATCAGTTAGTAATGATTTGTATAATTAATAATCCTGCTAGGTTTCAAGTTAATCTTGAGTGTCAATTTCTGAATGTTAATTGAGCCAAAACATTCAGCAAATTGTCATGAATTTAATTCCGTTGTCATACCAGGGGAAAAAGTGCCTTCATGCAGGTTGATTTCAAAGCTGGTTCAATCATTTAACCATTAAAGTACTGAGGAAATGGTATGTAACATTTCTGAACATTAGGTGCAACGCACGGTGGTTTGGGATAACTTGTAACCACAACATAGCTGCTTCTAAAATCCCCTAGTGGAGAGAGACTTCTACCAATGGTAGTGCAGGAAATATTAGGGAACATCCCTCTTGGAAAGAAGAGTTAAGGGTCATCAAAGTAAAAGATGCAAAAGAATAATTACATCACTAAACAAAGGACAAGGGAAACCTATTAGTAGATGTGCCACACCTGTTTCTGGACTGCTTCTGCGGCAAAGCTGGCATTAGGCATCTTGTTGACACTTTATCACCTCACCAATACACTGTAGCAACGGCTACTGTGCCACCTATCCAAATATAGTAGGTATCTCTGATCACTGTGCAGACATTCTTTGTTTCCACACTTCCTCTGATTTAAATGTAGGTAAGCCAACATTTTACTACATCCATGTCTTAACAACTCACATCTACTGAAAAATGGTTAATTAATTATAAACTGTGAATTCAATACTCGTAATTTGAAACTGAGCATGTGTCAAGTAGTGTACAATTTAGCAGCACATTTGTATAAGACATATTGAGTTTATTGTACCAAGAGTGACTGAGTTTAATAACACCAGTCTTACTCTGACATGCTCCATGGCTACAATGACTTTGTGTAGAAATACGTCAAAAGAAGATACCACCCAGGTGTCATTGTCGATCCCGAAGGCTTCCTACACACACACACACACACACACACACACACAGGGTGTCTCACGTAACTAGATACTAAGCGAAATTTTAAAACGTAAACAAGTACTACTTCAACACAAACTTGTGTATTTTAAATGGACACCCCTATTATTTTGTAAGCAGTCAATAGCATGAAAAATCACAAAAATAATGGTGTTGGTTGGATCGCAATACGTCAATTACATCCCGACAAATTGCGAAGCGAAATTGGCACTTGAAATAAATGAAGCACACAGCTAGCGCCCGTCCTGAGGCTCAAGCATGCACCTCATGCTGCCAGTACTCGTGATGTGATTGACATGCTACGTAAGAGGAGTGTTAATGTATGGTGTGGTATTCTATGACAACGCATCATTGGCCCACATTTCATTGAAGGCACTCCTAAATGGGGATAGTTTCGCCCCTTCTTGAGTCGTACCTTACTTGAACCAGTCCACCTCTTATAATGTGTCAAATAATGCGGTATCAGAATGATGGATGCCCTGCGCATAATGTTTATTGTTGCGGAATGACAACTAGAGGTACTATTAGTTTAACACACTTTGTTTCATGTTTCTAAACCTCACAAGTTCTGAAATATGTGGCTTGTAAAGGATAGCAACTGTGTCACAGTTTCTGGCATAATGCATCGCATGTAGTACTGTGCTCAGAGCAGGGGTTACCTGCACTGGCGCCTGTATCCTGCCATAAACATACCAATATCACCAAGGCACGCTCTACCTTCAGGAATGTAATTCACATATGTTACCACATTAAAACCTGTTTTCTTGCAGCTTGTTAGATTTGCTGGCCTTCAGTACTGAAGAAAAACTAGATATTATTTTAATTTATGGTAAATGTCACAGAAATGCAATCACACCTGTGAGACTGTATGCTGAATACTACCCAGATCGGTGGTGTCCATTGGCAACATCTGCAAGACACTCATGGAAACAGGAAGCTGGGCTCCCACAAGAAGTCGATGCACAACGCCAGCGACTGGCAATGGAAATAAAATTGCTGTTCTGGCTGATGTAGCGCACAATCCTCGGGTGGGTGTGCGAGAAATTGCACGAGGTGTAGGAATAAGCCACAGTACTGTGTGCAGAATCTTGCATCGACATTGGTTTCATCCGTTCCATATCTCACTGCACCGAGAACTGGACGGGAATAACTTTGAATCCCGCATTGCATTCTGTCGTTTTGCATTTCAGCAGTTGCAAGGTAATCCAGTATTCCTGAGCAATACGTTGTTTACGGATGAGGCTCCATTTACAAATCATGGTAATGTGAATCTGCGGAACATGCACTACTGGTCCCTGCAAAATCCCCATTGGATTTGCCGAGTTGTTCATTAACAACAGTGGAGTGTCAAGGGGTGGGGAGGTACTGTGCGATGACCAGCAAAGTGCCTTGACATGATACCATTAGACTTCTTTCTCTGTGGCGCAGTGAGAGACAGGGTGTATCAAGAACCCCCAACGACAGTAGAGAATATGCAACATTATATTACTGTGGCATGTGCGGAAATATCTGTAGAAACTCTGCAATCTGCGTAACACTCTCTCGTTACCCGTCTGCAAACTTGTACTGATGCAAACACAGGGCACTTCGAACATATGTTGACGTGACACAGTTTCACTGGTCAAGATGTGGGTGTATTTCTATGCTGCATGTAATGCACAATAACACAGTTCCTGTGGAAGACAGGGCACTAGTCAATGTATTTAGCAAAGTGAATACAAGTATGTTATCTCTAATTGTATCTATAGATGTCATTTCGGTAGAATAAACACACATTTACAATTTGAAAAACATAAATTTGCGTTGGACGTGTTACTTGTTCATTTTTATGGATTATGCATACCTTCCCATTGCATGAGCCCCTGACACAGGCAGCATGAGGTCCACGCTTAAGTCTCAGGATGTGCGCTAGCTGTGCACTTCATTTATTTCAAGCATCAACTTTGCTTCGCAATTGCTCAGGATGTAATTGACATATTGCGATGCAACCAATGTCATTATTTTTGTGATTTTTCATGCTATTGATTGCATACAAAATAATAGGAGATGTCCATTTAAAAATACACAAGTCTGCATTGAAAATAGTACTTGTTTACGTTTTACAAGTTTTATATATATATATATATAATAATTTTTGCCACGTGGAATGTTTCCCTCTAGCTGTCTGCTTGTGTCTGTATATGTGTGGATGGATATGTGTGTGTGTGTGCGAGTGCATACCCGTCCTTTTTTCCCCCCAAGGTAAGTCTTTCCGCTCCCGGGATTGGAATGACTCCTTACCCTCTCCTTTAAAACCCGCATCCTTTCGTCTTTCCCTCTCCTTCCCTCTTTCATCCCTGCAGTGATTGTAAAACAGGTAGATGAAAGAGTGTGACTACCAGCTGATCTTCAGAGTGGCTCTATAGTTTATGGTACGTGATTGCATATGCATGTTGGTGCTGTGCATCTCTCTCTGTGTGTAAACATCAGAGAGATTGTATGAGCTCCCAATGAGATGGAGCAAGTTTTTGATTATGTTTAGTGTGTTATGTCACTGAAATGGGATTGGTAGCATAGACTGCTGATACATTGGCACTGATGAAGGCCAATTTTAAGGAACATTTGCCCTAACAAGTGCCGGTAGATGCTTCAGTCTCTTGAGTTTCTGATGGTGTATTGACTTTGATGACTGTTTTCTTCAAGGCAGTTGCAAATGACATAGTAAAATCTAATGGCTGAATTCCTCTTGGCTTCACTGTACACATTTAGTTAACTGTGCCCTGTTTCAACTAAGGTCTATCAGCTCTCTGTCAAATTCTTCTTTCAGTGCCACACTCCATTCTCATCCTCATCTATTGCCTCTTCTCTTTCCACAATACTGTCTTCAAGTTTCTTTCCTTTACGCAGCATTTCTACATATTCCTTCCACCTTTTGGCTCTCCCTTCCTTGTGTAACAATGGCTTGACGGCTTAGTCCTTAACATTCATACGGGTGCTTCTCTTTTATCCATATGTTTCGTTGAATTTACTTTATGTGGCATCTGTCTCTCTCATTGTCTGCCACAAAACTTTGCATTTCTTCTTCAGCCCACTTTGCTATTTAGCACTTTCTGTCACATCATTTTTAGAATTCTACCCACATTTGTCAATTTCATTTGCTGCAATTTTGTATATTCTCCTTCTGTCAGCTAAATTCAGCATCACACATGTTATCCAAGGATTTCTACTGGACGTTCTCTTTTAGTCTACTTGATCTTCTACTGCCTTTACTGTTTCATATCCCAAAGTTACCCATTAGTTTCCTCTATTTAAGTCAATTGTTACTTGCTGCTGCCTTTGAAGTTCTTACCAACCGCTGGTTCTTTCATTTTATCCGTGTTCCATCTCCTTTATCTCCTAACTTTTTGCAATCTGTTCAGTGCTTAACCAACAAATTACGGTTACAGTACACATGTGACCCTCGAAATAGTTTGCTGTTTAAAATATAGTTTCCAAATCTCTGTCTCACCATTATATAATCTATCTGTATCCTTCCAGTGTCTTCATGTCTCTTCCACATCTACAAAATTCTTTCATGTTTCTCATACCAAGTGTTTGTAATGATTACACTATACTCTGTTCAAAATGCTACTAGTCGGCTTCCCCTTTCATTCCTTTCCCTTTTCTTTCTTTATTACAAAGCGGTTCTTTTAATTCTGTTCTTTTCAAATTTTTGTCCTTTTTTGATGCATTTTTTTATACGGTTTGGAATGTGGAATGTTATAAACAAATTTACACTGTCAAGGATAGGAGTCTGGGAAGAAACATTCCAATATGAATTAATAATATATGGAAGACATGAACAGCTTTTAATCATCACCTTTCTGTTTATTATTTATCGTCCCTTGCCAGTACAAGACTGAATATTAATAATAATTTCTTCTAAATATTAATATTTATACTTATGAGTGGACCCATAATCGTTTGAATGGTGTACTATAATTATCCGTCTTTGTTCACTATCTGTGTCTTCAGAAAGAAGGAAATAAATGAAAAGGAATCCATAGGTGAATTATTATTATTGTTATTATTACTATTATTATTATTATTACTATTACTATTATCATTTTCAGAATGAATTTTTCACTCTGCAGCTGAATTTGTGCTGAGAGGTGAGGAGATGAGGTACTGGCAGAAGTGAAACTTTGAGGTTGGGTTGTGAGTTGCATTCACGCAGCTCAGTTGGTAGAGCACTTGCTCGAAAAAGGCAAAGATCCCAAGTTGGAGTCCCAGTCCACCACACACTTTTTAATCTGCCATGACAAGTTTCATCATCATCTTACTCATTATCTGTGAGCTGTGTAATCATAGGTTGTCTCTACTTATTGATAACAGCTTTATCTATCTTGTACTTAGTGATTTGTTCATAACTATGTTTAAGGCAGAAAATAAAGAATCTCTTAATACTTTTCCTTCCCTTCCTTTACTGCTGTCAAATTTCAGTCTCTCATCACAATTAAATTTTTGTGTTCCTTAACTATCTAAATAATTTTTATTTTATCATACAGTCTTTCACTCTGTTCATCATCTACATCCACATGTGTGCCTTTGAAACAACTATGAAGTGCATGGCAGAGGGTGCTTCCCACTGTGACAGTTATTAGGCCTTCTTCCTATTCCATTCATGTAGGCTATGGAGCGTGAGAAACATGACTGTTGAAATGCCTCTCAGTGTGCTGTAATTAATCCAACCTTATCCTTACGATCCCCAAGAAGGCAATAGACAGGGGGTTGTACAGATACATAATTTAAAGCCAGTTCATGAAACTTCGAAATAGGCTGTCTCGGAATAGTTCGCACCTTTCTTCAAGTGTCTCCCATTTCAGTTTCTTCAGCATTTCTGTGACACTCTCCCACAAACAAACCTGTGATCATTCATGTGCCCCTTCTTTGCATATGTCCAGTATCCCCTGTAACTCTCATTTGGTACAGTTTCCATACTTCTGAGCAATATTCTAAGATGAGTTGCACAAGTGATTTGTAAGACACCTCCTTTGTAATCTGATTGCATTTCCCTAGTATTCTAGCAACAAACTGAAGTCTGTAACATACTTTACTGCATCTGACCTACGTGATAATTCCATTCTAGATTCCTACAAAGTGTTGTGCTAAGGGAATTGTAAAAGTTCACAGGCTCCAAATGTGACTTGTTGGTACTGTAGTCATAGGATATCACATGTTTTCAACATTCAAAGCAAGTTGCCAATCTTCGCACCAGTTTGGAATCTTATCAAGATCTGACTGAAGCTTTTTTCAGATAACCATCTTTATAGGGAACTGCATCATCTGCAGAAAGTCTGAGGTTAATATTAATACAGTCTGCATGGTTATTAACATACAACATGAACAGCAAGGGTCCCAACACTCTTCCCTAGGGTACACCCTTTAAAGTTACGTCTACTTCCACATATGTCAATGAATAACCATAAAAGATAAAATATTTGTACTCCCTACCAAAAAAATTCTCAATTAAGTCAGGAATTTCACTTGGTAATCTGTATGATCATACTTTTGATAATAAGCGTAAATGACGGTACTAAATCAAAAGTTTTCCAGAGGTCACGAAATATTGCACCTATCTGATTCCCTTGACCCGTGGCTTTCAGGATGTAGTGTGAGAAAAGTGTGAATTGCGTTTAACAAGATCGATGTTTTCAGAATCCATGCTGGTTGGCATAGAGGAGGTCATTCTGTTCTAGATATCCCATTATGTTTGATCTCGGAATACATTCTTACAGCAAACGGATTTCAAGGATACTGGACATTGGTTTTGAGGATCAATTCTGCTACCTCCCAGTAAACAGGTGTGACGCATGCTTTCTTCCAACTGTTGGGCATGGTATTTTGTTCAAGGGATCTATGGTAGTTTATCACTGAAAGAGGGGCTACCTCAGCCACAAATCTGGTATAAAATCTAATAAGTGCTTCCATCAGGCCTTGGAGCTCTGTTCATTTTTAATGATTTCAGCTGTTTCTCAATGCCAGTGAAACTGGTATCTGTATTACCCATCTGTAGAAGCAATAAGCATATAAACTTATAGTATTGTGGCACATGTTTGCATCATGTTTGTCTTGGCTATCATAACAGTTTCACTGTGTTGTTCATAGTAAGTTACACATCTTTCTACTTTCATATTCATTATTAGATCTACTCTTGTGTTACCCCTATTTTATTTTGTATTTATAACATTGCATTCACACAATCAAAAGCCCCTTTTCTGCCACCACACTTCACTGATTCCGATTATGACTAACTTCGAACTCCCCATTTCCCTTATTAAATTCTCTAAGCCACCTATCTGATAAGGGGTTAATGTTCTACAATCTGGCCCATAAAATGCCAGTTTTGCTTTTCCTGCTGACTATATCCTCCTGAGTAATCACCATCCAGAGATACAAATGGGAGAGTATTTACCATCAGAATATTTTATCCAGTAGAGTTATAAGACCTTGAACACAACAACAGGTGCTGTTTTCCACCACTGGTTCATCTTGCTTCTCCACAGATATTCCTCTGATGTGGTTAAACCTATGGTATACAATTGAGGCACATGATGGAAATATTTAGACCTTTTAACTACAAACAGACCTGAACTTATCAACAGTGTCAGTATAGAGAAAAAGGTTTACAGATCCTGGTATCATAATGACACCAGTTACTAAAGTTAATAAAACCATCAAGAAGGCTAGTACAGTTTTTTATATAGATAAGTAGTGGTAAGCATCCTTATCCTTCTGGAAATGATCTGCTGTGATTCAGCAAAACAGTGTAGCATTATATTAATTTACATCTTGTCGCATGACAAGCCTCAAAACTGACCAATAATTCATTTATATCAAAAATGCCACTTTTAGAGTCTCACCCCTCCCCACTGGATAAATTTCTGCAGATGTCCATGGATGAAGGTAGAGAAATTATAGGCACAGTTCAGACTGATTGTAAATCATCCTCTGGAGGAGTATATACCTAGTGACAGGATTAAAGACTCTTCAGTCCCACCATGATTCAGTAACAAAATTCAAATAAACACAGAGAAAACCAAGATTTTCACACTTTTGGTTCAAAAAAGAATACAGATATGTCAACTGACAGAAATTAGTAGAGATTCATGCATCTGTAAAAAGATCAGTGCTTGAAGCATGCATAAACTTCCACTGTCATACGTTAGCAACAGATCTTGCTGAGAACTGAGAAAATTCTAGTCCTAAGCATAACCGCTGAGTGAATCAAAGCCAGTCACCAACCAGTTTCATGTGGCAATAGCAAAAAAAAAAAAAAACTGATTTCTACGTCCCATGTTAAAATAACATCCACACAAGAAGATCGAACAGACATACCATCATTTGACCATTGCATAGGAATAGGTATCTCCGGTGTTGAAAAGCAACTCAGAGAGTTGCAAATAAATAAGTCAACAGGTCTAGATGGAATCCCAGTTTAGCCTTATAGGAAGTACTCTTCGGCATTGGCCCCTTACGTAGCTTTCATTTAGCTGGGATTTCGCACTCAGCACAAAATCTCAAGCAACTGGAATAAAACTGCAAGTGAGTCCTGTACATAAGACGGGAAAAAAAACAGACCTGGGAAAATTACAGACCAATATCTTTAATGTCAGTTTGCTGCAGAATTTTTTAGCATTTTCTGAATTTGAATATAATGAATTTCCTTGTGACGTTAAAGCTACAGTTCACAAAACAGCAAAGATTTATTAAGCATTGCTAATGAAAGTAAAACTCTGCTTGCCTTTATCTCACACGACATCCTGCAAACTGTGGATGAAATGCATCAGACAGATTCCATATTCCTAAATTTCCAGAAGGTGTTTGACACAGTGCCCCACTGTAGACAGTTAATGAAGGTATGTGCATAAGGAATTAATTCTCAGATATGTGAGTGGTTTGAAGACTTTACTACAAGTAATGGAATCCAGAATGTTGTAGTGGTTGGTGAATGTTCATCGGAGACAAGGGTATCATCAGGAGTGCCCCACAGAAGTGCATAAGGTCTGCTCTTGTTCTCTACATTCATAAATGATCTGATGAAAAGGGTGAGTAGCAAATTGAAAGAATTTCTCTTCCATGTGATGAAAGGCGGCTTGCTCTAAAGATTGTAAGCTAACGCAGATAAGTATTAACAACAATCCTTTTAATAGAAGTAAAGTAGTAAAGTAAGAAGTTTCAGTCCGTTTAATGTTCAAATACACTATTGGTGGTATGCTGCTTGACACAGTCATGTTGATTAAATATCTAAGTGTAACATCACAAGGAGCAAGTGCACATAAGGTCAGCTGTAGGGAAGGTGAATAGTCAACTTCATTGTATTGATAGAATTCTAGGAAACTGCAGCCCAACTACAAATGACACCACACGTAGAAAACTTGTGGACCCATTCTCGAGTGCTGCTTAAGTGTCTGGGATTTCACCCAGGTTGGATTAAAGGAAGACACTGAAGCAATTCAGAGGCATGCTGCTAGACTGTTACTTGTAGATTTGGTCAACATGTGAGTATTACAAAAATGTTCCGTGATCGCAAATGGGAACCCGAGGAAAGGCCAGTTCTTTCTGTGGATCAATATTGAGAAAGTTTACAGAACTGGCATTTGCAACTTACTGCAGAACAAGTCTACTGTCACCAACATACATATCACATAAGGGCAAAGAGGACAAGACAAGAGGCAAATAGACAGTCATTTTTCTCTTGCTCCATCTGCGAGTGGAACAAGAAAAGGAATGACTGCAAGGGGTACAAGGTACCCTCCATGATGCACTGTGTGTTCGGTCTGAAACGCGGCAATGTGCTGTGCACGAATTACCATGCTTCAGATAAGCAATAAAACTAAAGTTCTATCCTTTTTAATTAAGTGAGCACCGATTAGAATGCAGTGGGATGGCGGCCCAACAGACAGCCAGAGCGGAGGTAACATGCCAAGGGGTTACGATAAGAGCCAAGTTGGACGTGGTAGGCCAGCACGGTGACTTGCAAGAACTTGAAGGCGGAAGGACATAGAAAAGCCAGGGATACCTTAGAAATACAATGCAGCATCCACAGGCGGATACCCCTTGGGGGTGGAGAAAGTGGACTGGTCCAATCAGAGGCTGCTGAAGGGTAAAAAATGTAGCATGTTTGAAAAAATTTTAAATTAGAGAGCCAGAGTAAAATTTGCAGAAGAGTGTAAATCAAAAGTGTATTTGCACAGAGAGCAACAAGCAAAGTATAAGGTAAAATGTGTCTGTTTTAAGGGCAGAGATGGTGGCTGACATCACAAGCAGTTTAGTGGGGGAGAAGGAGTGCACGGCTCACCAGTGTTGAGGGACTAGCGATTAGACCGGGAAGCAGTACGGATGGTCAGCAGTTGTGCTCCTGCAAGATTACCAACTAAGCTTTACTTCTTGACTAAATCTGCATAAGACTGTGACAAAGTAACGTTCGCATAGGTGGTGGAGTTATTTTGACTATGAACGAATCTTGATATGCGACAATTACTGAGGTATAGCCGCAAATAGTTAACTGAGCAACGCTTAGTGCATGCAATAACACAACAGTCATTGAACATTGTATGTCAGCTGCTGTGCTCACTCCTGCTGTTGCAATTCTGTTTTTGTTTTCTGCCAATCATCATTATGACCAATTGGTTATTATCATGCTTATTTTTATGTGGAGTATCTAGTGTAAGTACAGACTGAGCTCCGTGGCATCCGGTAATACAAGATCCTGGCCTTGTGCACTAAAAGACTCGCGTGGCAGCTGAGTGAATTATATTAATGTGATCACAATTGGGGTTAACCTGATTAAGACAACAACCAAATGCAATTGGTATCTGACAGTGGTCTTAAACCCGCTTAGAGGGGCATATCCATCTGACCGCTATATGGCTGCAAACTATGAAATTGCAACTTGTTTGTAATAAATTGTATCAAAGGATTTTGAGGCCAACGTGTCTCTAGAATATAATTACTTTTATCGGAGCTGTGTTGCATTATTTAGTATCACTGGAATTCCTCTCCAAAACCTTAGTTCTACATATTTACTAAGTCCAGAATCCACAGGGTGCCAAATAATGTACGATCGGCTGAACTGCAGGTAAGGGCAGGTAAGACTACAGGTCGAGGAAGTGTGGAGGCTGACTTCGCTGCCACCGTGCAGTTAAGTCACGAAGAGGACCTGCCACGCATCCCTGTAAATCTACTGCTTATCATACCATACAGTCCAAGGGGTTCATCAAATTATATGTTAGGGTTTGTCATTCCACAGAGGGGATGTTACAAAGTGGTACGATCAGCCAGAAAACGAGTAAACGATGATGCATCATAGAGTAGCAGGAAGTAATTTACGCAAAAGGATAAGCGTTACAGTAGGATAGGGCACTGTAAGTAACTGCAGCAGTAAAGTGACTAAGTAGTTAGGCTTGCATGCTTAGTACATGGAGACAGTACCAGTTGCAAAGGGTTGCGTAGTAGCCATGGATCGGGTGCGCGTTGTGCAGGCGTGCGGCACCATCTGGTAAGCTACACTGGGCACGACGAACGGCTGCACAAAGAGGAATGGCACCAGCACGTGGTGGAAGACCAGCAGACAACAGACCATGTGAAGAGGGAGCCGGTGCAGAAGCACAGCACCAAGAGGACGGCGCTAGCAGAACAACACGGGGCATGCAGCAAACAGGCAGTACACTGGAGAAGTCGTCAAAAGCTAAAAAACCAAATTGTATACTAACTGTTGAACAGCGTTTTAGCTTTAGAAAAGAGAATGGCTGGGCAGGATAAAAGTAGCATAGCACAGAAAGCCAAGGGTGATACTGAGCAAGTTGTTAAAATGGCTAGTATAACGACAGAATTAGACAGTGCAGAGGTGTTTAGTCCAGATCTGCATTCAACGAGAATTTTATTGGTGGTTGATAGCAAAGTAGAGACCAAACAGATAAAAGAGGTGCCATTAAACTTGAGTGATTCAATCTCAGAAGGGGTTGAGGCTACTCAAGGCAGGTCAGAATCAGTAGTAGGCCAGATGATTTTGGCAGTACCAGGGGAAGAGAAAAATGTCTTCTTGCTGTCGCTTCTTGCAACTCTGACGCAATTTCGGGAAGAAATCAGTAAAGACATTAAGCAAGGTAATGAACAAGTAAGCTTCAGTACTGCATTGGAAGTGTCGAATTTGCCTGAGGAGGTGAAGAAAGACATCACTGAGCAGATCACCCAATGTAAGTTGCAATTGGAGTAGCATGTAGACATTAAACTACAACAAGTGGTATATAAAGTGGGTAGTGAGCTGGACCAAGTGAAGCAGGAATGTGCTAAAGGGCACAAGGGGTTAGATAAAGTAACCAAAGCATTGGATGAGCATGCTACTGCATATCACAACTTAGTTGAAAGTGAAACAGAGGGATTTTGAAATGAAAATAAATACTGAAGTGGGCAATAAAAGTAGTAAGATAAGATCTGAACAAGATACCGGTTTTAAGTTGCATGTTAAGGATATGATTCAGGCATTGGCTGCTAGTCGAGCAACGTGCGTGTCTTTTGAAAAACATCAAGAGGTCCATAATCAGCAGAGGCTGACTGCAGGCAGCTCACTGGAATGGCCCATATAGAAACAGGTGTTCAAGTCCGAGCTGGCAGGGGGGACAAAGTGAAAGGAAAGAGCAAGGAGGCCGTAGGAGATGGCCTTGACATTTGGCAAGGTGCACTGGAGGGGAGAGAGTCAGCTGGTGCTGGCTGGATGCAGATGACAGCAGATGCACACACAGCGAATACAGAAGGAGAGAGCGAGAGAAGAATGATAGTAGGGAATCCCGCACACAGGAAAGAATGCGAGTAGCTGCCAGGCAATTGGCAGCGCCATGAGCACGCTGGAGATAATGAAAACACCACATTAATTGTAGGAGGCAGGAAAACTTATGGAATTGCTCAATTGTTTGAAGAGACGGCACCCAGACCTGAGGATAATAAAAACAGTAACATCTCTTTTAGTCAAAGAGTGTAGGAACTATGACATCCAAGAGTAAATATGGACTCTGGCAGTACAGATAGTAATGTGAATGTTGCAATAACGGAACAGGAAGGTGCCAGTAGTGAAGAGCAAGAGAGCGACGTTGTGTTTGAGTTCATGTTTGATGGAAAGAAGCAACATGAACAACCCTTAAGGTTGAACGATGGAGAAGTTGAGCTCCTCAAATCTCGCACTGAATGGACAAAAGTTGAGCCTATGTGCGAACTGTTGCTTCGCAACATATTGCTTGAAGGTTCTTCGGTTGGCAGGTAGGTAAATTTCAATCCGGAAATGTTTGAGTTTTTCCAGAATTTGGTCGACGAGAGATAACTGCCGATTTGATAGCTGAAGAGGAAGCCATTGCCATGGTTGCAGATAGTGAGCCTATTGTCGAGGAGGAGGTTGGAGGAGTGATAAGTCAGATGTTAGTGGATGACAGATCAGAAGAGTACTTTGCGAGTTTGCCAGCAAAAGAAGATATGGCAGTGTGACCAGTGTCCCCAATGAAAATATTTGGTGCTACCGGAACATTGTCAAAGGCTATTCGACAGGAAGTAGTGATGCCAGTGCAGTTAAGGGGAGTAATGGTAGAACATTCATTTCTTCTCATTCCCAGGTTCAATGCAGAGTTATTAGTGGGCATGTATTTCCTGAATGCGTTTAAAGGTGAACTAAATTCTGAAGAATGTGAGTTGAGATTCCAAGTAGAAGCTAGAAAACTAGTGGTCCCCTTTTTTAAGAGAAAGGAGGTATTTAATAGTCCTAAGGAGGCACAGTATGTAGTAGAGGGAGGCATTACAGTAGAAATGAAATTAGTAACAATACATAACTTGAGTCGGGGTAAGGATGTGGTGGAGACGATTCAAGAGAAAATACGAGAGAGGGTGTCAGAGTTGGGGAGTTTGTCTGAACAACAGAAAAGGGAACTGACTAAAATTTTAAAACAGGATTGTAGAGTTTTTTCTGATGCACCAGGTGAGGTGCAGAATTTTGAGTGCATTTTAACTATTAAGCCACATGAAGTCTATGCTCCCCAAGACTTATGTAGTACCATTTCCCCAGAGAAAAGCAGTGCAAGAAGAGACAGACCACATGTTGTCATGGGGGCTAATAGAAAGAGCAAGTAGTGAGTATATCAATCTGTTGTTTGTAGTAGCAAGAAGGAAGAAAGCGTGCGACTTGTCTTTGATGCAAGGAAATTGAATGCAACTGTAGAACAAGAGACCGATTGGCCAATATCGATAGACGAACTTTTCCAGAAGTTCCATGGAGCAAAGTTTTTTTTCATCCATGGATGTGACCTGTGGATATTGGAATATAAGGTTAGCACAACAATCTAGGAAATATAAAGCGTTCCTGCATAAAGAAATCTGTTATCAATTTTGCGTCTTGGCATTTGGTCTTAACATTTCTGTGTGTCTCTTTGTAAGAGCCATGTACCAGGTGTTGGGACTTGAGCTAGTGGACCAGCTTACTGTGTATGTTGGCATATTAATAGCCACAGAGACGTGGGAGCACCATTGTGCATTATTGGAAAAAGTTCTGGTGGCAATGAAGAAAGGGAGTATGAAACTTTAAGTTTAGTAAGACAGACTGGCTGAAGGAAAAGATTAAATTTCTGGGGCATATCATTGATCAAACAGGAATACAACCAGAGAGTAGAAAACTTAGGGCAATCGAGGAGTTTCCTTGGCCAAAGAATAAGAAAGATTTGAGGGCTATGTACGGACTGTTTGGGTTCTATCAGTGTTTTGTGTCATCAGAAGCATTTAATAACCCAGCATTCAATCAGTTATTGCAAAAGAATGTGCCCTGGAAGTGATCAGAGGAATGTCAGGTGGCTTTTCAGGAACTGAAGACGCAACTATTAAGTAGTAAAATTCTGTATCATCCAGATTTCAGTACACCTTTCTGCATGTCTTCTGATGCTTGTGAGTATGGCATTGGGGTAGCAATACTTCAGGAGGGAGAAAAAGGAGGGAGAATCCCACCATCAAATAATTGCATTCCCTAGCAGAACGCTTGGTAGCTGAAAGGAACTACTGTGTTGCAGAACAGGAAGCCCTGGCTATATTATATGGGTTTCAGAAGTTTGAGGGTTATTTGTTGGGTCATCACACAATAGTGCTTACTGACCATCAGTCATTAAGCTTTATGAAGAGATGTTGTTTGCGTAATACTAGACTGGGACGTTGGGCGATGTATCTACAGCAGTTTGATATGAAAATGAGATACATTAAAGGATGGGATAAATATTATTGCAGATGCCTTATCCAGAATGCCAGTAGGGGGAACAGAGCTTGAGAAAAGGGGAAACAAGGATGGTTTGCAGGTGTTGATGATAAGAGGATCGAAGCATGAGGCCTTAATTAGGCGAGTGTTTAAGGATACAGGAAGACAGCAGAATCAGGACGAATATTTAACAAATGTTAAGTAAATTTTAGGATCAAAGCAACATCGCAAAGTGAAAATATTTTATAAAATTCATCAAGGTGTGTTGTTTAGGAGGAGGAGAGAGGATCAGGAAGAGTGGAAACTCTGTTTTCTGCAGCAATGTGTAGATGAATTAACACACCTAGTGCACAAAAATTATGGACATTATAGGGCACGAAAGTGCATTGCAAAGTTACAAGAATTGGTAATATTTCAGAACATGTGGCAAAGGGTGCAGAGACGAGTCCAAGGTTGTGATCAATGTCAAAAGATGGGAGCAGTTACGGTTTCTATTCAAGGTTTGCAACAGAATGTGCAAATAGAAGGACATTGAAAATTGATTGCAGTGGACTTGTTTGGACCTCTCCCATTATCCAGGGGTGGTTGTACCTAAATTTTTGTACTGTTAGATGCATTTGTGAAACACATAAAGTTGTACCCAATAAGGAGGGCGAATGCCAGGATATTAACTGAAAAACTGGAGACAGGTTATTTGGTGCAGGTGGGGAAGCCAGCTGCTTTATTGTCAAGACAGTGGTCCTCAGTTTACATCCCACAAGTTTACAGAAATGTTGGAGCGACATGGACTGAGACATGTCAGAATTTCACCATATTTCCCTCAAGGGAATCCCAATGGGCAGTTCATGAAGGAGTTGAACTGGTTATGTAGGACTTAATGTCACAGGATAAACACAACTTGGGCAAACTTTATTGTAAATTTTGAAGAGATAATCAATATGTACGGCACGAAGCAACAGGTTTTGCGCCATTTGAATTAATGTTTGGGCGTAAACCAACAAATGTGATTGGGGGTGAAGTAGTTTTTCTGGTGAGCAGAGTTCTAACTAAAGATGAAATAGAAAAGTTGGCCAGAGAGAGAATGCATCAACAGGCAGCTTAAAGAAGGAAAAGACATGATGCTAGGGCTCGGGCAACTGTGTCCAAACCAAGGGATTTGGTACAAGTTAAGACCAAAGAGCGATCAAAAAAGGTGTTCCCAAGACATAAAGAAATTTCTGCTAGTGTATCATGGCTCATTTTAGGTGGAAAGTTCACCACATATTAATGCCTATAGACTCATCTGTCCTGGTCCCAAACATGTTTTTGGCCTATGGAATGTAGTAGAATTAAAAAGAGGTATGTGAGTGGAGACAGTTATAATTAAGCATTGGGAGACTCTCAGTCTTTGAGAGACTTCACAGTTTGCGACTGTGCGCACCTCAGCAGTCTGAAGCAATTCTTCCTTTCTGTGATTCAGTCTCTTCTACTAACCATTTGTATATAAAAAATTCTCCACTGGGGTGTAAAAGGAGGGAGGACAATAGTCCTAGTGGAGAGAAGTAGTTGCGGAAATGCAAAGTAACAGAATTACATGTGGTAAAGGGGTATTTAAGGTTAAAGAAAAGGTTTAATTTTTAGGATGAAGGAACATGGAGTCTAGTACTATATGCGAGGCACTGCTGGAATGTGAGACAAATTGAAAGTAGATAGCAAAGATGGGGAATAATGATTAGAGCCCATAGAAAGCACTAACTATTAAAGAAGCAATACGTTTAAAGTTTTTCTGTAGTAGTAGTAGTAGTAGTAGTTACGGGAGCAAGACGCTATGACGTAATTGTAAGATGTGAAAGAGAGTCCTGTACGATGTTTGGAATGGACTGAGCAGCCATGAGTGCCAGACATACACTAGAATAGTCTTGTACATATATTAGGTATATTAAAGTGATTCAAAAATTTAAGAGCATAAGAGAGTAGCTGAGAGTGCAGTTCTGGTAGACACAAAAAAGTAATATGCCAACGTGAAGATTGTGAATAAAGGGGTATTATATAAGATAAAGTAACAAATACAAGAAAACAGAAAAAGTAGAGTAAGAGGTGGCATGAATGATGCTGAGGCCTCAAATCAGTAGGTTTGTATGTTCACAGTTGGTGTGGTAGGCAACCAAAGACAGTAATTAGAAACTGGAGTCATGAAATGATAGCAGTCATAGTGCAAAGTTACTGTCTGTGTAGTATCTAATAAGAAAGTTATTGGTGTCTAGTACTTAAGTGGCAATAGTATTAAGTGGTGTGTTGAGAGGAGAAATGAGAATCAGTAGTATTAAGCTTAACCATCGAAAAGGCAGATTGAAGATGTACCTAAAGAGAAACAAAGGAGCAAAAGATAGAAAATGGGTAATCATAAAGGCATAATTTAAAGCACTACAGAGGTAAAATATCTATCTATATTGTTTCTGAAAAAGGCAAGCTTATTTTACACAAACAATAGAGGCAGAGTGAAATGTGGCAATGTGCAGTGCACGAATTACCACGCTTCAGATAAGCAACAAAACTAAAGTTTTAGTCATTTTAATTACGTGAATGCCAATTAGAATGCAGCAGGATGGCAGCCAGTCAGACAGCCAGAGGGGAAGTAGCGTGCCGAAGGGTTACGATAGGAGCTGAATAGGGCGCAGTACGCCAGCACAGTTACTTGCAAGAACATGAAGGCGGAAGGACACAAAAAAGCCAGGGATAGCTTAGAAATACAACACAGCTTCCACAGGCAGACACCCCTTGGGGATGGAGAAGGTGGACTGGTCCGACCAGAGGCTGCCGAAGGATAAAAAAGTAGTTGGTTTGAAAAAACTTTAAATTAGAGCAGAGGGCCAGAGTAAAATTTGCAGAGGAGTGTAAATCAAAAGTGTATTTGTACAGAAAGTAACATGGAAAGTATAAGGTAAAATGTGTCTGTTTTAAGGGCAGAGATGGTGGCTGACATTACAAGCGGTTTAGTGGGGGAGGAGGAGCGCACAGCTCGCCATTGTTGAGGGACTAGCGGTTAGACCAGGGAGCAGTATGGATGGTCGGCATTTGCGCTCCCTGCAAAGCTTAGTTGCTTTACTTTTTGGCTGAATCTGCATACGACCGTGAAAAAGTAACGTTCGCATAGGTGGTAAAGTTATTTTGACTGTGAATGAATGTTTATCTTAATATGTGACAATTACTGAGGTATAGCAGCAAATAGTTAACTGAGCAGTGCTTAGTGCATGCAACAACACGACAATCATTGAACATGGTAAGTCAGCTGCTGTGCTCACTCCTGCTGTTGCAATTCTGTTTTTATTTTCTGCCAATCATCATTATGACCAATTGTTTATGATCATGCTTATTTTTATGTGGTGTATCAAGTGTAAGTAAAGACTAAGTTCTGTGGCATACGGTAGTACAAGATCCTGGCCTTGTGCACTAAAAGACCCACATGGTAGCAGAGTGAATTATATTAATACGATCACAATTGGGGTTAGCCTGATTGAGACAATAACCAAATGCAATCAGTATCTGACAGTGGTCTTAAACCCACTTAGAGGGGCATATCCAACTGACCGCTATATGGCTGGGTCCTGATATTCAAACTATGAATTTGCAACTTGTTTGTAAAAAATTGTATCGAAGGATTTTGAGGCCAACATATCATTAGAATATAGTTGCTTTTATCAGAGCTGCGTTGCATTATTTAGTAGCACTGGAATTCCTTTCCAAAACCTTAGTTCTACTTATTTACTAAGGGTGCTGAAAAATGTAAGAGCGGCTGAACTGCAGGTAAGATTACAGGTCAAGGAAGTGCGGAGGCTGACTTCACTGCCACCATGCTGGTATAAGTCACAAAGAGGACCTGCCACGCACCCCTGCAAATCTACCGCTTACCATATCAGACAGTCCATGGGGTCCAGTACGCTATAAGTTAAGGTTTGTCATTCCGCAGAGGGGATGTTACAGCTTGTGCAATGTGGGTTTAAATGTACAAGCCATGCCACCTCAGCATCATCCATGGTTCATGTAAAGTGTAAAAGACCAGTATACCACCACAGTTCAGCAAACGTCTCATCCAGAGTTTGTGGGTATCGCTTCCCTGGTGCAAGACAAGACAACACACTCCCAAAGACTCATCCTTGGAACCCATATGGCTAATAGTCTCTTGTTGAGAAGAAAACATTGAATTATGATAGTTTGGAAACAGCAATGTTTTGGAAATATTTAGATGAAACCTTTGTGGTACAGCCTCAAGGCAATAACCAAGTACGGACTAAGCGAACTTTAAAATTTTCCGGTGAATTAAATATTCGAAGAGGTTTCAGGATTGCAGCCATTGTCGTAAACTCCACTCTACAATATTTCGACTGGACACCTGCCCATTGTCTTCAGGTAAGCCATCAAAGACTAATGGCTCACTTGAAGATGATCGGCAGGTGTCCAGTCGAAATATCATCGAGTGAAGTTTACAGTGACCAGCAACAATCCCGAAATTTCTTCGAACAATCCACATCTACATGTACATGATTACTCTGCTATTCACAATAAAGTGCCTGGCAGAGGGTTCAATGAACCACCTTCAAGCCGTATCTCTACTGTTCCTCTCTCAAACGGCACGCGGGAAAAATGAGCACTTAAATTTTTCTGTGCAAGCTCTGATTTCTCTTATTTTATCGTGATGATTATTTCTCCCTGTGTAGGTGGGTGCCAACAGAATGTTTCTGCAATCGGAGGAGAAAACTGGTGTTTGAAATTTCATAAGAAGATCTCATCACAATGAAAAATCCTTTGTTTTAATTATTGCCACTCTAATTCACTATCACGTCTGCGACACTATCTCCACTATTTCATGATATTACAAAATGAACTGCCCTTCTTTGAACTTTTTCGATGTCTTCCATCAGTCTTACATGATGTGGATCCCACATCACACAGCAATACTCCAGAACAGGGCAGACAAGCGTGGTGCAGGCAGTCGCTTTAGTAGACCTGCTGCACCTTCTAAGTGTTTTGCCAATGAATCGCAGTCTTTGGTTTGCCTCAGCCACAACATATCTACGTGACTGTTCCAATTTAGGTTATTTCTAATTGTAACCCCTAAGTATTTAGTTGAATTTACAGCCTTAAGATTTGTGTGACTTATCATGTAATTGACATTTAGGGGATTTCTTTTAGTACTCATGTGAATAACTTCACACTTTTCTTCATTCAGGGTCAATTGCCACTTTTCGCACCATCTTATCTAAATCATTTTGCAATTCGTTTTGGTCATCTGCTGACTTTACAAGATGGTAAATGACAGTATCATCTGTAAACAATCTAATAGAGCTACTCAGATTGTCACCTATGTCATTAATATAGATCAGGAACAATAGAGTGTCTACAACAACTCCCTGGGGAATGCCGGATATTACTTCTGTTTTACTCGATGACTTTCCATCTATTACTACAAACTGTGACCTTTCTGACAGGAAATAACGAATCCAATCTCACAATTGAGGCGATATTCCATAGTCATGCAGTTTGGTTAGAAGACACTTGAGAGGAACAGTGTCTAAAAATATGGAATCAATTTGACATCCCCTGTCAATAGCACTCATCACTTCATGAGTGTAAACAGCTAGTTGTGTTTCACAAAAACGATGTTTTCTGAATCCGTGCTGACTATGTGTCAATAAATCGTTTCCTTCGAGGTACTTCATAATGTCCGAACACAGTATACATTCCAAAACTCTACTGCAAATTGACATTAGTGATACGGGCCTGTAATTCAGCAAATTACTCCAGTTTCCCTTTATGGGTATTGGTGTGACTCAAGCAATTTGCCAGTCTTTAGGTACAGATCTTTCTGTGAGCGAGCAGTTGTATAGAATTGATAAATATGGAGCTATTTTATCAGCATACTCTGAATGGAACCTTACTGGCATACAATCTGGAGCAGAGGTCTTGCCTGTATTAAGTGATTTAAGCTGCTTTGCTACACCAAGGATATCTCCTTCTACATTATGTGATCAAAAGTATCCGGACACCTGGCTGAACAAAAGTTCGTTGTGCCCTCCATCAGTAATGTTGGAATTCCAACATGGTGTTCGCCCACCCTTAGCGTTGATGACAGCTTCCACTCTCGCAAGCACACGTTCAGTCATGCGCCAGAAGGTTTCTTGGGGAATGGCAGCCCACTCTTCACGGGGTGCTGCACTGAGGAGAGGTATCGACATTGTTCGGTGAGGACTGGCGTGAAGTTGGCGTTCGAAAATATCCAAAAGGCGTTTTATAGGATTCAGGTCAGGACTCTGTGCAGGTCAGTCCATTACAGGAATGTTATTGTCGTGTAATCGCTTCGCCACAGGTCGTGCATTATGAACAGGTGCTCGACCGTGTTGAAAGATGCAATCGTCATCCCCAAATTGCTCTTCAACAGTGAGAAGCAAGAAGGTGCTTAAAACATCAATGTAGGCCTGTGCTGTGACAGTGCCACACAAAACGACAACCGGTGCAAGCCCCGTCCATGAAAAACACGACCACACCATAACACCACCACCTCCGAATTTTACTGTTGGCACTACACACACTGGCAGAGGACGTTCACCAGGCATTCGCCATACCCACACCCTGTCACCAGATAGCCACATTGTGTACCATGATTCGTCAGTCCACACAACGTTTTTCTACTGTTCAATGGTCCAATGTTTATGCTGCTTACACCAAGCGAGGCGTTGTTCAGCATTCCCGGGTGTGGTTTGTGGCTTATGAGAAGCCGCTCGTTCATGAAATCCAAATTTTCTCACCTCCTGCTGTAACGTAGCAAGTTATTACAAGATGAAAATCATTCCAGTAAGGCACGCAGCCGTTTGGTATGGTGGCTGCTGGATGGCTACGATTTTTTTCGCTTTACTCACAGCGCAGCTGTCGCTGCTTGCCGCGAGAACTGCATAGAGTAACATCCAGTCAGTATGAAAATTCATACCCTTTACGAATCTAAATAATCCATATTAGTTATTATTTGATTTAGTTCAAATTTGGTACACAGCCTTTTGTTATTAATGGAATGATGCTGTCAAAATTTTTATTTATTATAGTTTCAAAGATAATGAAAATTATCCAAAAGTCCTAAAACCATGGCTTATGTTTTAAAACCCAGTTAGGAACAATAACAAATTGACTTTCATTGTCATTGGAAGCTATATCAGTGAATAAAATCAATTAATTAGAATTTTCTTTTCAAAATTCTAGTTACTTTATATTACATAATACAAAAATCACCCAAAATTATTATTTGCTTATAATTTTGCTGTGCGAGTGCATGAGAATGATTGAGAGAGTGTATTTGTGACATACGCTGAAACTTAATACGTCATTTTATGTAAGAACTTGTACAAACGAACCATGGGAAAGTTATGCTGCAACCACAATTCAGATGACGTATGTCGGTGTGAGTTTACTTTTGATAAAAAAAAAAAAAAAAAAAAGCAGCCAGAATGAAAGTTAGAGGTGGAATAAATTTATTTATCAATTTCGAGAATACTTTGAACTTCACTTATTTTGATTAAACAATATACTAGAAATTGAAGTTTTAATGACATGAATTACTATCACATTAGTGATTGGATAAGACAAGTTTTGCCGCAAGAATGATCAGGAAGGAACATTTTGATTAGTTGTTTAGATCAACAGCCAATCAGAATTAAGCTGTTCCTGCACAAATATAGTGAGGTGGGCAGAGAGTAGAGGAGCTCGAGACAGTCACTTGCTAACCGACCTACGGATAACACCATGTTAGATATCTCCATAAAAATAGTCTGTAAGATGAAGAACTAGTGAGTTCATTTCGGTTAGAAAGTGTCATGACTGAACCAACTGGAATTACAAACATCTTCATGGAAGTTTGGTGTTTCTAAATTAAATAGCTGGAGATTTATGAGTGTGTCAGTCATATCAGAGATGAGGTCGGCCTGTACACTTTTGTGCTGTACGTGTTCCTTCACATTTCCACTTCACTATCACATTGGAAACAGTGGACCTATGAATGTTTGGAAGAATGGAAAGCTCACGTACAGACGTATGATACAAATGACACTCAATCACCTGACACGTTCAAAGTTCACGAGTTCCATGAAGCGCCCTATTTTGCTCTCTCACGATGACCACTGATTGGTTGGTTGGTTTGTGGGATTAAAGGGACCAGACCGCTATGGTCATCGGTCCCTTGTTCCAAAACTTAAAAACACCCACACAGAATAAAAATGAACAGTGGAAAAGACGACGGACGACACAAGACAAGAAAGACCCAGACACAGATCAGACAAAACAAATTAAAATCACACAGAGTGTGACAGTGGTTGGCCGACCATAGAGATAAAAAAAGGAAAAGCCAACCACCAAGAACACATTAAAAACTCAGTTTAAAATCGTAGGCCAAAGGCCAGAATCAACACAAAAAAACATAAACACTCAGATTACATGATAAAAACCCCCTGCCTGTATAAAACGCATAACTAAGTCCACCGTGGAAGAGTCATCTGTTAAAAGGGCAGGGAGCTGTCAGGCAGCGCAAACGTTTGCCTGAGCACACTTAAAAGTGGACAGTCTAACAAAACGTGGACCACCGTCAAAACCGACCCGCATCGACATAAGAGGCGGGTCCTCATGCCACAGTATAAAGCTGTGTGTCCAGCGGGTGTGGCCAATGCAGAGCCGCCAAATGACCACTGAGTCCCTGCGAGTGGCTCGCAGGGATGACCACCACACAGTCGTCGTCTTCTTTATAGGACGGAGTTTGGTTGGCGTGGTCAGGTTGCGCCATTCAGTGTGCCAAAGCTCGAAAATTTTGCGGCGGAAGATCGCTCGCAAATCAGGCGCCGGGAGGCCAATGTTCAGAGATGGTTTACTGGTGGCTTCTTTCGCCAGCCGGTCAACATTTTCTTTGCCGGATATCCCAACATGGCCTGGGGTCCACACAAAGACCACAGAGCGGCCGCAACGGGCAAGAGCATGCAGGGACTCCTGGATAGCCATCACCAGACGAGAACGAGGGAAACACTGGTCGATAGCTCGTAAACCACTCAGGGAGTCGCAACAGATAACGTAGGAATCACCTGAGCAGGAGCGGATATACTCTAGGGCAAGAAAGATGGCGACCAGCTCAGCAGTGAAAACGCTGCAGCCAGCCGACAATGAACGTTGACCACTGAGGTCACTGATATGGAGTACCTGGCAGCAGGTGACAACACAATGCACCTAATATGAAAAACATATGTTTTTGTGGGTGTCCGGATACTTTTGATCACATAGTGTATGTTTCTCATCTTGGCAGTTGTTCTTGACTGGAATTCAGGAATATTTACTTCATATTCTTTGGTGAAGGAGTTTAGGAAAACCATGTTTAATAACTCTGCTTTAGTGGCACTGTCATCAGTGACTTCACCGTTGTTATCATGTAGTGACGGTATTGGTTGCGACTTGCCACTGGTGTGCTTTATGTATGACCAGAATCTCTTTGGGTTTTCAGATTCTGAGACAGTGTGTCATTGTGGGAATCATTAAAAGCATCTCACGTTGAAGTACGCACAATATTTTGAACTTCTGCAAAACTTTGACAATCTTGGGGATTCTGCGTTCTTTTAAATTTGGCATGATTTTTTCGTCGTTTCTGCAACAGCGATCTGGCCCATTTTGTGTACGGTGGGAATCAGCACCATCACTTATTAATTTATGTGGTATATATCTCTCAATTGCGGTCGATACTATCTCTTTGAAATCGTTCCAAATCTTTTCTACGTTTATGTGATCAGATCAGAAGAAGTTGAGACTATCTCTTAAAAAGGCATTAAGAGCATTTTTATCAGCTTTTTTAAATAGATGTACTTTGCATTTCTTTTTGATTGTTGTAGGTGTTACGGTATTCAGCCTAGCAGCAACTGCCTTGTGGTCACTAATCCCTGTATTCATCATGATACTCCCTATTTGTCCAGGATTATTTGTCGCCAAAAGGTCAAGCCTGCTTTCACTACCATTTAAGCTTCGAGTGGGCTCATGAACTAATTGCTCAAACTAAGTTTCTGAGAAAGCATTCAGTACAATTTCGGATGATATTTTATGCCTGCTGCTGGCTTTAGATGTATAATTTTTCCAGCACATCGAGGGTAGACTGAAGTCACCACCAACTATAATTGTATGAGTGGGGTACCTATTTGAAATGAGACTCAAGTTTTCTTTGAACTGTTCAGCAACTATATCTTCTGAGTCAGGGGGGTCAGTAAAATGAAGCAATTAATAGTTTAGTCCGATTGACAAGTATAATCTCTGTCCATACTATTTCGCAGGAACTACCTACTTCACTACAATTAGGACTATACCAATTTTTTTGGATTATCCAAATTCCATCCACGAAAACATTCAGTTTAATGCAGAAATTAAAAAAAAAAAAAAAAAAGAGGGCTACCCCACATACTACGATCATGGCACATTGGGACCTACAACACACAGCACACAGGTATGTTAGCACAAGTAGACAGTTCTTTCAACCATAGCACACAAGGCATACAGTTTGGCTTTTTATGTTTAAGCTATTTTTTAGGTATGTCATTTGAATTTGTGAGCCGAGGGTGTCAGGTTGTTACTGGAAGATTTTGCATATTTTGGCTGATGGATTCGTGTTTGGAATTATTGGTTCAATGTAGTTCTTATGGTCAGAGATTTAATATTATTTTTCTTTCCTTTTTTTTTATGCCATGGCTATGACAGAAACTGTTGAGTAGGTCATTGTTGCATTTGGCAAACATATGTTGTCTATGGTCATGTTCCTACAGTTATTGGGACTGATTGCAGATGATGTCACTGGTTGTTAAGTATTTTTTGTGGTTTTATTTATTTTTTATAGTAATATACATGGTACATGAGTTTATTTTTATAGGCATAATCCATATCACTTCAGGCATGGGGGTTACCTTCATAGTCTCGGATGTTATTGAATTTAGCATAGGTTGAAGTTCAGGAGTAAGTAAGAAACAAGTATTTTTTTGTTTTCTCCAAAAAAATTTCCTGCCTCGAGATACAGGCCTCCAGAGATGACACCCCAAACACCATTTTGAAGACATGCGAATTCCGGAAAACTTTTTTAAATGCTGTATCTCTGTAACAGTTCTAGATATTTTGTTACAGTTTTTTTTTATTTGAAAGATAATTGCTTTATGATTACAATGGTATCCTCCACTTGGACATATCTGTCAAAGTTCTTTTACTGTCGCCTTTTGAATTTTTTTATAATTTTACAGAACTTTTTTTCTTTTTTTAAAAAAATGACAATCCAGAAAAGTTAGATTTTTTCCTGTTGATTAGTACCATGTAGTACGATATCTCTGTAAAGGAGAGCTTCCACTTTTAAGTTGGCCAGGTTTTATTTTAAAAAACAATTTTTTTAACTTTCAAGGGTAATGTATGTATTCACTGAAGTTGTTTCTAGTTAATTTCTTTGTTACAATGTTTATTTCTATTGTCTTTGTTGCAGTTATTTCTTATAACTTTCTTTGTTGCAGTTCTTTCTTTTCACTTTCATTGTTAAAGATATTTCAGACAGTTTGTTGTAGTTTCTTGTCAGTTTCTTTGTTGTGGTTGTTCACTACTGGTTTTTGTATTGTAGTTGTTCAGTGCTAATTGTTTACTGAAGAGGCTTCTAAGAAATCTGAGACCATCCAGTGAGCTCTGTGTTTTCATGAGGAATTTGCCAGTTGACACAACTGCAGTGTGTTTTGTGAAAAGGACTGTCTGAAATGTCTTCCGACTGGGGCCATAGGAGAGTGAAGTGTGCTGACTATTTGCATATCCATAAAAGAGTGATGTATAAGACAGACAAAAAAAACGTATTTTTGACTTGTGTTTGTAATTTTTTTCCATAACTTCCAACTGAATCTCAAAGTTGAAATTCATACTTAAGTTTGACATCATAAAGGTCTATTAACTATGACATTTTCAGTTTTTTATCTAGTCCCCCAACAAAGATATTGCAGGCCATGAAATTGAAAAATTTTTAAAAAATCCATTTTTTAAAATGGTGTATTTTTTTAAGTGTAAGCGGCTCACCATTGATACTCTATAAAAAGTAACTATACTATACAGTGTAATAGCAGAAAAAATACTAAAGCTGAGAAATTAATCTTTCTTTGGAAAACTACTATTCAAAAATTGAGTTTTTTAAATTTGTGGCTGATAACTTTGAACTATTAAAAATATATTGAAGAATATATTCAGCTAAGTGATAATGATGTTAATCTGTAGCCCAGAGTGTGTTGAACTAAATGCATTTTATCTGAAAAACTTAGGACAATCCACTACTGAATAATTGTAAAAAATGTAGATGCTTGCAAATACGAAAAAACGCATGTGGCCTTGAACAAATATGGCCGCCAATTCAAAATAATAAATACTAAATTTTTTTAAAAAAATATTTTTGTGACTACAACTTTGGGTAATCCACCCAGCAAATAAAACTTTTTTCTGAGATGGTCAAGCAACCAGTGCTGGTCCACTTGGTATGGATTGACCCACATCTGAAGAAATTGCAACACCACATTGCAGAAGTGAACGGGCGTGTACAGGCTGAAGAACTACGTTTAGTGCTTCACTGTTATTTTGCTGAGAACTGGTCTGTAATTCTCCCACAAGAAGTACAAGGGTATCATTGAAGTCATGACCAAGTTTAAACTTTTACAGGAGTGACATATTTTAAAAACAAGACCGCAAGTGCTGCAGTTATAAGTGATGACATAAGACATTACTCAGCACATGCTTTGCCAACAATGCACAAAATTCTTCAACTGCAAACAGGGGCAGATAACTTCAACTGCAAACAGGGGCAGATAAGATCATCATTATTTATTATGGTGCTCCTCGTCATTTTAAAAACTGTTACCAGCTGTTTGAATTGAGTAAGTCGCCTGTGCCAACTGACTGGGTATACAGGGCTACTGGTCATGGGAAGGGGCCTTGTGATGGTGTAGTAGGCCTTCTGAAGCACCATGCTACAAAACATAATCTTTCCAGACCAAATACAGCTGTGATTCAGAATGCTGAGGATTTTACGAGAGTCGTGAAAACTTACACATCCGCAGCCCTCATTCTTTTGTCCAAAGAGGAAATCGAAAAATTCTGTGGGCAGAAAAAAAAAGAATGCTCCAAACATACTATTCCTGAGAACGGAATTGTGAAGACACATTTTTGGACTCAAACTGATGGGCGAACTCTTATTGCATGCACTTTAAAGAGGAAGAAAGAAGAAATTTCGTTTATTCGACCAACACCTCAGAAACAGCAGGATAATATTCAGATTCACAACCTGAGAAGGGGGGGGGGGGGGGGGGGGGGGATGTTTGTGACGTGTGTGTATGACTGCAACTGGTGGACTGCACAGATTATAGACACCAGTTAAGAATTAAACAAAATTGTAGTGAACTTTATGCAATTACATAGACCAGCTGCTGGATATAGGTTTCCTGCTGGAGGACAGCAACAACGCCATTAGTGCTCTCTTCCTGTTCACAATCTTTTGAAGATTGAAAGTGCTCCAGTTCCTATTGGTTCAACAGGAAGAAATCATTCTATATCAAATGAAGATACTGAAGCAGTGGAAGACATTTTGAGTTCATTGACTGTCTAATTTCAATAAAAACACAGAGTGCACAGAAGTTGTATAAATTGAAACCTTTAAGTCTTTGGACCTTTTACATACATTTTGGAATCATTTAAAATGCTTGAAAAATGAGACTCTTACTTATCTTTCAAAACTAAAATTATGTTAAATAAAGCTAGATTTTGATTTTTATGAGCCTGTCATGTGATAATGTTGTGGTAATAAAACAGGTTTTACATCTGGCAAAAATTTCAGTTGTTTATAAAACCTGTTCAGCTTGAAAGTGGAAGCTCTCCTTTTCAGAGAATGTAGAACTATATGGTACTAATCAACAGGAAATTAAAAAAAGTATTAGCAGGTTCAGAATGCTATATAGCAAAAGAACTGTAACAGATAAGTCCAAATGGAGGATTTCTTCGTAAATCATAAAGCAATTATCTTTCAAATAAAACAAAAATATCTAGAACTGTTCCAGAGTTACAGCATTTTAATTTTTTTTCCAAAATTCACGTCTTCGCACAGTGTCATCTTTGGAGGACTGTACCTCGGAGCAGAATTTTTTTTGAAGAAAACATAAAAATACACGTTCCTTAATTAGTCCTTCATTTTAACACATGCTAAATTCAATAACATCTGAGACTATGAACGTAACACTTTTTCCTAGCCTGCCTGAATTGATATGGACTAAGCTTATAGTTGTTTGTGTATATTGCATTTTTTGTGATGATTCAAGTTTTCTTGAATTTTGCATTTTCCCTTGTTAGTGTCTGATAATAGTGTTGGATTGTGGTTGATAGGTATCACAGATATTGGTTTACCGTCACTGGTTAGGTTGTGTTTTTTTTTGTATTAGTTTTGTGAGTGAGATTTGGTTTGTTGTATTGTGGACTTCATTTCAAATAGACAGGGTAAGTGAAGGTTTGGAAGTGATTTGACAATTTTACTGTGTTGGTTTCTGCTACTGCGGGTTTCATTTTAGCTATCGTATAGGTCAAGTGAAATATGGGGGCTTCGTTTGAGCTATATAGATCAAGTGAAATTTGTGATAACGGATTTTTGAGTTTTGTGTGGGTTACTGTTACTGTGGTTTTCATTCAAGCTATATACATCAAGTGAAATTTATGATTCCAATGCTTTTCTTTTTAACATTTTTGGGTGGTGTTCAATGATGAGAATTTCATGTGTTTGATACTTGGGTTAATATTATTTTTAGAGTGGTGGTGTTATTATTACTGTTGTAAATGTAGTCTGACCCCACCCAAAACATCCTGTGCCCCACAACTGTGTTGTTAGTTTCGTTCTATTGTTAAAGTTAAATATTTCAAGTAAGTGTCTTTTAATTGTGCCCGTTTGCAACCTGACTTGTTTCCTTTATGATAAGCAGCAATCTGTCTTTTCCTACACTGTAAATATTTCATGTGTTATTTATGTTTTTTCATGGGTGCAATGAGCAAATTTATGATTGTCATATTATATATGCTTGAAATGGGGACGTCCACCATCTTGATGACACCACAGGTCAAAGCAGACAGGTGGTATTGCAACTTTCAGTTCGTCCTTTTTTGCCGCACACTGGAAGTATTTCCTCACATATGTTGGATCATTAGAGACCAGCATACTAAAGGGCCTTTCACCCTTCAGTGAAGTTGGTAGCTCCACCTATTCCAAGGACTTTGTGTGACCCAAGGTAGGCATTTACTAGAGCCCTGGGAGTGCAGATTTTCACAGGACCAGTTTGTTTGTATAGAATGTTCACGAAGTTGTCAGCATCAATACCTCTAGTTCCATGGTCTATGATACTAGCATCCACCTTATCTTATTGTGACTGTTGTTAAAATTACATCTGCAATTTGCATGTTGACAGATCTGATGAATAGGAGTGGTAGATAAAGCTACAGTAAATTTCCTATGAATAACTATGAAAGACATTGCAACAGTGATACTTTCATCAACGATTCTAAATCACAGTTTTTGTGTCCAACTGTGAAGTCCTTCCTCAACTGGTTAAGGACACTACTCCATATCGTTGCTGCCCAATTACCATTTATAAATGATTAGCATATGTGGAAACAAGTGTTGTGCAGTGTCTCACAGATTTAAATGGCAGTCACAAGTGCAGAAGTGTCAACTTGTTGGATCACACATAAGTTGGCCACAAGCTCCACATGCCTAATCATCAGTGAAGGAATTAAGATTGTTATGACTTCATGCTCAAAGTAATATACACCATTAACTGTGTGATGAAAATAAAAAATAACTGCAATAACTCTCTGACAGTTAGCCTGCCTGCTTCCAGAGCTAAATATTCAGTTACGTCTCAGGCTGATGAAAGGTCATCACAAGTATCCTTTATGTGAGACCTTGCAATGATCTAGAGATTTAGATTACTATGAGGCACCTAGTAGGGATGACCATACTGGAAGATCGATGAAAACAGTCTAACTCCCAGTAACATATCTCCCCAAAACATTAAGCACGGGCTGTAAACAACACAGAGGAAGGACGGGATAAAGAACAGGATCAATAATCATTTGCTATCAACACTAGAAAACTGAAAGTTAACTGGAAGTAGCCTTCAAAGAAGCCAATCATTCACAGGTCAAAGTGATGTAACAGTGAAAGATTTGTAAGTTTATACCAGTGAAGGATCTGTGTTACAGCAAGGAGGACGCAAAGCTACAGTTCTCAAACTAACACCACCCTTTTGGACAAGCCACAGCCAACAATCCGTAGTTCAGGGTTTCTAGCAACATGATATTGAGCTTGATGCTGCACATTCTTGAACACTACGGGATGTCAAACATTAATCTAAACTGCTGTTATTAGTAGTTTCTACATTTGTGCAATACAATATCTAAGAGAAGACAGTAGGTTCTGTCTCACCAGTTGCCAAAATAGAAAAAAAATGGATCACAGGAAGAGGGTAGAAGTTCACACACAATGAATCGTTGTGGCTCATTTCAAAGCACTGGTTCTGACAATCCAATGACAGGTACAGATCATCACACTGTCAACATTTACCTAGTTGGAGACAGGAGATGAAGTGAAGGTATAAATGTCTCATGCATATTGGGGACACAATGTGCAATGAAATTTTGAGAATTGCTAATATATGTTGTTTCTTTAGGCATATATATATATATATATATATATATATATATATATATATATATATATATATATATATATATATATATATATATATATCCAAAACATCCAGCAATTTATTAACTCCTTTCCAACACAGAAAACATCCAGTATCATTTACACATACAAGGTCAAATTGTGAGCACGTAAACATATGTCCCACACTCAAACTAATTTGAACATAAGGTTTCAACGACAGCAAAAGCAAGCACTGTGAGCTTCACGTCAAGAACGATCAAACAAGTGGTGTAATTATGAATATCAGTAAATCTAATCTGGACTAACTGAGTCCCAAAGTTCGTGAAAACATAACAAATCTAGTCTACTTGGAGAAGCTGGAAGGGATCCCAAATAAATGCCCTCATGGAAACGAGGGATGTCTATTTATTTCAACTCTAATCCGTCTCCTAAGATTTTACAGGACATTCGTAACTGTGCTGCATAATTAGACTGAAAATTTCCACTTCATTTGTTACTTCACCATAAACATGTTTTCAATTTTACTAATCAATCTAAAACAGGAAATGGACAGCACAGTAAATTGTCAAACAACATTGTAATCTCAATGACGCACACACGAAAATTGTGCACATTGGTCCACCACTTTATCTTAGCTCCATATTTCCAGTACGACAGCATTAAACACCCACGGCATACATAGACGCATGGTAAGGCAGAAGAGCTGTATTTCGAATTACAGCTCAATATTAATTTTAGTGAGTAAACAAAATGACGCATACGACCCTCAGAGATGCATACCAATTGGCATTTATAAAGAAAAACTGATAAAGCACTGCATTTTATTTTTTAAGGGTGTAATATTATAACCAACAGCATTAATGCAAAACATACAGACACATGTTCCGTGCTTCCACTTACATGTTCTCAACACCATTTTCATTTACAATCACATAAATAAGCACCAAAATTATGTTCAATCAACACAAACATAAACCTCCCCAAATTTCTGTAAAAATTAAACAGCCCTCGTTGTTTACAGCATGAAAGCAAACACATTAACTACGAAAGATGCACCAATCATAATTATTGCTGCAGGTCGATTAGCGTCGATACATGGAAAGGATCCGAACATAAAAACATTCCATAGTGCATTGCAAGTGATGGCATTCACACAATCAATCATAGGCACATAAAGGGATGGAACCGAACGAAAGAGAAAAGTCTGCGTCAAAAAATCAGCATGGATTCAGAAATCATCGCTATGGGAAATCGAATTTGCCATTTTCTAGCACGATATCCCGCGAACCATGAATGAAGGTCAACAGGCGATTCCATATTCTCAGATTTTCGGAAATCTTTCGGCACAATGCCACACTAAAGGCTCTTAAAAAGGGTGCGCGCCTGCTAAATAAGTTCTCGATTATATGAGTAGCTCGTATATTTTTAAGTAACAGACCCGTCAGGAATACTCTGAGAAGTGTTTTAGAATCGCTTACATTTTCTACATGCACAAACGACCTCACGATAAGGGTGAGAAGTAAAATGCGACTATTTGTTGATGACGCTTTAATATAAGAGAGAGCGTTGTCGATGAGTGACTACAGGAGGATACAGGATCTCTTGGACAGAGTTTCTCTTTGGTGCGATGAATAGCAGCTTGTTCTAAATGTAAAAAACAGTAGCTTAATGTAAATAAGTAAGACAAACAATCCTGCAATGTCTGAACAAGTGTTAGTGACGTGCTGCTTGGGACAGTCAGCTTGATTAAACATCTAGGTTAACATTGCAAAGCTACAAGATATAGAACGGACACTTAAGGTCAGTCATGGGGAAATTATATGTTCGTCTTCAATTCATTGGGAGAATTCTAGGAAAATACAGTTCATCTATAAAGGAGACTACATATAGACACCTGTGTGACTCATTCTTTTGCACTGCTCGAATGTTTGGGATCGTCATCAGATCGGATTAAAGGAAGACATCGAAGCAATTCAGACGTGAACTGATAGATCTGTAACCGATGGGTTTGATCAACATCCGAGTAATATGGAATCGGTCCGTGAAAAATTAACCCCGAGGGAAAGAAGGCGTTCATTTAGCTCAGAACTGTTGAACAAGATTACAGAAGTGACATTTGTGACTTACTGCACCATGACTGATTCTAATGCCACCGATGTACACGTCACGATAGGACCATGAAGACAAAATAAGAGAAATTATTTCTCCAACAGAGGCACATAGTCAGTCGTTTTTCCATTGCTCCACATGTGAGTAGGACAGGAAAGGGAATGACTAGCTGTAGGAGAAAAAAACTGTCCACCATGCTCTGCACAGAGGCTTAGGGGATATGTATGTAGATGTCAGTAAATATGCTGGGCAGATTGTGTTACGCCTTTCATGCCCTGAGCAAAGCCCATGATATCAAATCATTAAAATGCGCATATTCTGCAGCTGAGCACTCAATGCTAGTACTTTGAATCGTCTCCGAAAGAGAGAAATTTATTATGCAGAACAAAATAATTAAAATAATGAGGCACATGCCTATCTCCTCTACAACTAAACATGTATTATGGATCTCGCTACCCTGTTAGTGACTTGTATTTATATTCATCAAACAGTATGTTTTATTCATGAAAATAGGCTTACAAATAATTAAAATGTAATTCTTCAGACTTCCCTGTCGATCTACTGACGTTTTGACGAGTATGTGCTGACGAATATCAGTGTCGTTCATTTACAATATTTTGACAATGTGACTTGTTGTCATTGTCAGCTGCTACCTGAGTTTACCTCAGAATACCTGTCATCTGAAGATGTCAGAAAAAATCTATCATCATCAGATCCTTCATTACAATATCGTATCCATAAATATTCAATGGCAATGTAAAGGACATAGCAGCGTAAGACACATCAGCATTATTCTATACAAGAAAGCTTAAAGCTGAATAGAGAAGCATTCAGGCCAAAAGTAAAACCAAAGCTTCAGAAGCACTGCATCTGTACAGCAGAAGAATTTAAGAATGGCAGTATAAGATAAACTGGTTAAATATTATTTTATGCACCCTAAGTTTAAAGCTGATTAGTTCATTCTACAGATGTTACTCTTAATTTCCTGATTATATCATTCGAAAATACCCACTAGGTTTTAGCTGATTTATTTAATTGTACAAATGTAACTGTTATGTGCCATTCATACTAAGGTAGTATAAAATAAGCGATATATCGTAAGTGATATACGATATGTGACACGCATGGACGATACTAGAAATCTAAAGGGAGGCGATGGAAAGGGTTTGCAGTCATGTGATTGTGAAGAAGAAACTTCTCAAATTATTTTCCGTGTGCAACAGGCCATTCGGAGTCCAGAGGTTCCCACATGCAAATGCAGCAGAGCTAAAACCGTTGAGAACAAAAACTATCAATCAGGCTTCACCACATCAGCCATATGAAACACTTCCTAGAACAGTATGCTTTTTTTTTTCTTTTTGATATAGGATATCCTTTTTATTGTCTTTTTGTGAGTGTAGTCATGTAAAGGGGTAGGTATATTGGTTATCATATAGGATATTTTTTTCCTTCCATTTTTGTGTGGGTGACAGGTTGAGGGCACATACCTGTTAATAAGAACAAAAGACTGGCATTTGTAGGGTCATGATGCCATATATAACAGAGATGTTCTAGCATATCTATGATTTTTCTCAACTGACTGCTACATGTGTATGGTCGCCTTTGAGGCTCCTATGAGTAATCACCTTTAACAATGACATGTGCTGAATTTGGACTCGTGTTTTGGTGGCGTTTTGGGATGTCAAGGCGAGAGATTACCTCATTGAACATTGAGCGCGCCTTGATAGTGCTGCACCTGCCTCAGTTGGTTCCTTAGTTAAACACGGACATGCATTTGTGTGTGGGACTGTTTCCATGATAATCGCCGTTTGCCTATGGTGCTAAGGTCGCCACCACGCTCGCCCTCACCATTGTTGTGTATAGTCATCCACTTGGGATTTCCTTTCATGAGCGACAGGGCACACCAGCACTGGGTACACTGAGTTCCATTACTAAGTTCATAAGGTGCTAAGCTGGCTATTGACCCTACCCTCGTCATCACTGTGGCAGATATTTGAGTCTGTCACAGTACCACCACACCTTTCTGCCTGTGAGCAGACTACTGAGACATGGAGATTCGAATAAGTGGAGAAATAGGAAGTACCCCATGACAAACGCAATACACTGGACCAAGCACAGTAGATGTTGAGTCGTCTACCCGATAATGTCGCATGTCTTACTTTTAGGTTGTAATTTATCTATGAGAGGAATTTCACTCCTAACTCTTGTGCAGCAGCATGATCAATGTGGAGCAACTACTTATGTGCACTGACCAGCACACAACCCGATGAACCCTCTCAGCAGCGAGTCATCACAAGATACAATGCCTCATCATGTCGCTAGTTCTGTAGCCTCGCCAATCAGCATAATGAAAACGCTAGAGGGGTTTAATGTGTCCTACCATCCCATTCTTTTAGCTCTCAACAAGTATTAAAATAAATTTATTCAAAATCCCATAGAAGTCATACCATATCTTTTGTGTGATGTGACTACAGGGTAATTTTCCTAGACGATGTTACCTGAATTTTTTGTTTTCTTGTGTGGTGGTACGTTCTCAATATGTTCAACAGGTGCTGCACTCACAAAACACATCGGAGAGAGACTGGATACGCATGGACATGGCGCTAATCCAACAAAAAAACCGGACTACGTAACTGTTTTTTAGATCACAAATACCATACTTAAACATCCCCTACTTTCCTTTCTAGTTTTATCACATTGCACGCTAGTTTTATTAATTTCCTTATCTTACATGTTAGCTCATAATTATAATATGAAGAGTAGACGGTAAAGGATAGTCTTATACAATGAAGCGCCAAAGAAACTGGTATAGGCATGCGTGTTCAAATACAGAGATATGTAAACAGGCAGAATACTGTGTTGCGGTCGGCAACGTCTATATAAGAGAAGTGTATGGTGCAATTGTTAGATCGGTTACTGCAGCTACAATGGCAGTTCGTCAAGATTTAAGTGAGTTTGAACTTGGTGTTATAGTCGGCGCACGAGTGATGGGACACAGCATCTCCGAGGTAGTGATGAAGTGGGGATTTTCTCTTATGACCGTTTCATGATTGTACTGTGAATCTAGGAATCCAGTAAATCATCAAATCTCCAACGTCGCTTCAGCTGGAAAAAGATTCTGCAGTACCAGGACCAATGGTGACTGCAGAGACTCGTTCACTATCACAGAAATGCTACCTTTCCGCAAACTGCTCCAGATTTCAGTGCTGGGCCATCAAGAAAAGTCATCATGCGAACCATTCAACGAAACATCATTGATATGGACTTCTGGAGCCAAAGGCCAACTCGTGTACCCTTATGCCTCGCCTGGGCCCATCAACATTGACATTGGACTGTTGATGACTGGAAACATGTTGCCTGGTCAGACGAGTCTCGTTTCAGATTGTATCAAGCATAAGGACATGTACGGGTATGGAAACAACCTCATGAATCCAGGATCCTGCATGTCAGCAGCCCTGCAGGATTCATGATGTCAATTCCCTCTAGCACTACTTCAGACATTAGTCAAGTCCATGCCATGTCGTGTTGTGGCACTACACGATATTAGGCAGGTGCGCCAGTTTTTTGGCCCTTCAGTGCATATCCGTATTTATTGGCAATAATCGACAGTCTTAAAATAGTCAGTAAGGGGGTACCTCATACAAACAATTCGCTTTAGTTGCACAACATAAATATTCTTAAGAGGGACAATAACAATCTGTTACATTGCATGTTACGTTAGGATCTTCCTTTGGAACTTCAGGTGGAGGCTCTATAATGATTTGAGTGTTTGCAGTTGGGGTGATATGGGACCCCTGATATGTCTAGATTTTGACTCTGTCAGGTAACACATACGTAAGCATCCTGTCTGATCACCTGCATGCATTCATGTCCATTGTGCATTACGTCAGACTTGGGCATTTCAAGCAGGACAGTGCGACACCCCACAAGTTCAGAATTGCTACAGAGTGGCTCCAGGAACACTCTTCTATGTTTAAACGCTTCTGCTGGCTACCAAACTCTCCAGACGTGGACATTATTGGGCATATTTAGGATGCCTTGCAACGCGCTTTTCGGAAAAGATCTCCACCCCACATACTCTTGCGGATTTATGAACAGCCCTGCAGGATTCATGGTATCAGTTCCCTCCAGCACTACGAGTCCACATCACATCGTGTTACAGCACTACACGATATTAGGCAGCTGTAACATTTTTTTGACTGCTCAGTGTATATCAGTATACATTGGCAATAAGTGGTAGTCTTGAAATAGTAATGAGGTACCCCACACAAACTATTCGCTTTAGTTGCACAACATAAGTATTCTTAAGATAGACTGTAAGAATTTGCTACATTTCATGTTATGTTAGAATCTTCCTTTGCAACTGTCATGTAAACACATTACCATTATAAACTTTGTGTGGTTATTATATTTTTATATCCATTTTGGATCGCTTCACAAGAGTGAAGAATATTAGTAAATTTTATAATCCTTAAAACTATTTTATTAAGTGATATAGCTAACATTCCTACTGATAACACTTTTACAAGGTTTGTGGTCAGTGCATCGACGAATTTAGGTCTTAGTACTGTGCAGGAGACAACTGAGGTGGAAAGGCAGGATCACCTGGGACACACAGTGTGAGTGCGACTGAGGGATGCTGCACCAGACATGGGGCACTGGCCTCCACTTGGCAACAAGGAGAGGTGAGCTGGAGTGGGCTCATTCCTGGAGCCTAGAGGTAAGTGGGGCAAGGAGAGAGGGATCCTCAGTCGACCGATGTGACCACTGCTGGGCCAAGTCACTCCCACCATTGTTCAGAGGTTGGGCAGACTGTAGTCCAGTATAGGCCCTGTCAGAAAGTATGCCATAGTGCCATGCCATTGAAGCTGGGCTGTGCCAACACCCAGGGTCAACACGTCTTCTGTGGGCAAGTAGCTGATACAAGCCATTGAGTTGCACCATGGACAAGGCCACCAGCAACTCCTGAGATTCCAGGACTGCCCATATGCATGCTAGCCTACAGGTAGAGCATGAGGAGTCTTGCAACCTGTTCACCTGCTGTAGGTCATTTTTCATACATGAGGCAAGTGGAAAAACTGAGCATCTACAACGATGAACACCTGCAGTACACTTCATCTGTCTTGATGTGCCATTTACTGCTGGACAGCCATGATGACTTAGGTCTGCCCACTTGCTGTGCAGGCATGAAGTAACTTCAGAATGGTGAGGCATCTGGCTCCTGCACTGAGTTTCCTCTGAAGGACTGCTGCATGAGAGTCCACACACCACAATGGCTGCAACACACGTATGTGCTTCCTCATTGGCAGGGTGCATGTGACTACCTGTACAGATTAATTTTTTTCCAAATGTAAGGTTAGTGACACAACTCATTTTGGCAGAAAATATATATTTTGTGTTTTCATTCTTGTAAAACATATTACGTGTACACCATTTTCATTTTTTTGTAATTTCTTTTGTTAATTTGCAACCAAATACCATATGTCATGTGTAATTTCTGCTTTCACACGTCATCGCCCATTTTCCTGTATTTTAGTTAATTTCAATGTCTGATTCGTAATTATTTATTTGTGAAAACATATTAATGTCTAAATATTGATTTTACTTTACGCCAAGTTTGTTTACAAGTATCACTCTTATAGCATTTTCAAATACATTCAAGTAAATGCCTACATAAGATTACAATATTCACTTCATAGCGTCATTACTGCATTTATTTTCGCATTTTTATGGACATCTTATTTCTGAGATTCTTATTTATTACCAACATTCAGTTGTTCTAGTACTTACTGATATTTTTTGAAATGTAATTTCATATTAGGGTTCACACCCCTCAGGACAGAATGACTGTACGTGTGTGGGTGTCCCTAATCGACATGCAAATTAGTACCAGAGTGAAACTTTGGTGTATACCACACTCATGAGAGCGCCATCAAATATATGCAAGGAAAGACCCTAAATTACTTTGGCCCTGAATTATTTGAGCCAGTTAAACGTCACATAAATTTAGTTAAGAGACTGACTGTTGTTTCCCCTACAAAATAATCACAGGTAGGAATGCAAGGAATTGTGTAATTCAACAGAGAAATCCTGACCTATAGTATTACAATGAGATTTACTGACTAAAAGACAAATATATGTATGGAATTCAAATACGAGCTGTATGAGAATCATAAGCACCTAGAATTATTGGCAAATTTGTGGACAAAAATAGAGGCACTGCCAAAATCCAACAGGGAAACTATCTGACCAACTGATGTGAGGCACCTACGTGTGACTGGAGCCACAATGAGATACAAATTAATTGTAATCACAGCTAACATATCAGTAATCAAACACTTTCCAATCTATTTGCAATGAAAGGAAATTGATTCTAAGTGCTTTTGTTGTGAAGGAAAGGCTACTATGTTGGGGCTTGAAATCGATTGACGGAACCCCTGTTAACTGCAGCAGCATATATTATCAAAAACAGCGTATCTCTCTGCGTAGACAGTGGCTGCAATTGATGGCCGGGTAAGCTGTGATGAGACTGATGTCATCTGAGGTAGAGGGCTCCAAACTAGACTGTGTATTCTATTTGTCCAAGTTGTTGCACAGGTAAGACTCTAACAAACTATTCTCTAACCAAATACAGAAAAATATGCAATGACTGACTCCAGAGACCTGTTTTTTTTTTTTTTTGTTTTTTTTTTCGCCGCAACTCTGCCAAAGCTTCTGGTCCATTGCACTAGCGACCAGCCTTTCGCGGCCCAACAACCATTTTTCCACCAATCATAGCTATCAACCAAATATGACAGATCTCCCACTACAGAATTACGTCTCCATAGCCGCCAATGACACCTCTTCCTGCCAGCCTCATAAGAGCCAGACCTTTCAAACACAGCCTCCATGACATATCTGCGCAGGAAGCTCTTCAGGCGTGAAACGTCAACAGACTATGCCAATTACAGGGCCTACTAGAGGTTTCGTAGTGGCGCATCCTCCCCTCCCCTCCCACACCACCCCATCAGAATGGACTCCACTTCCATGAATCCCCAGCAGACAATGCCAGAGGCAGTAGCGTCTGTCCACCGTCCTCTCTCTCAAATCATGCTGCTATGGACAACAGCATACAATGATGTCTGAGGTGTCCTCTACCCGTCGATTTCTAAAGCTTGAAGGCAGCTGCGGTCGATGTCTTATGCACCTTCCTACAGCCAGTAACTCGCCCGTGTCAGCCTATTCATCGCTGGCCTGACACAACTATTGTGTTTGCCACCTGCATTTCTGGGAATCCATCAGCTTTTTCCCCTCGCCGACCACACTCAAAGCTGACAACTGAAACCTCCACAATAGTCATAAGGTGGAAGAAGAAATGATTAAAAAAATTACATCGATCACCCATGTAAATTACATGCCAGTACATCACACATTAAAGGCAGATTGCATGTACAAGTATGCAGAATCAAACATAATAATGGAGAATGGTCTGGCTTGATGGGTCTTGCTGTTATGTGTGGGTGAAGGGGGGCAGAAGGCCTGCCATCTTACAATTAATAGGAATAAAGGACATATGAACACATGACAAACTGTGTATGCAATGTCATAGCCATGGAATAAAGAAAAAAGTGACATGAAATGTGATGCCATAATACCAACTGAACTGGCTCTCTAACAATAATAACTAATAGTTATGTGCTTTTTTTCCACAACAAGGTAACATCTGTATTTACCCCAAATTTGATACTGGTGTGTGAAGGCAGGTTCACGTACACATTGGGAGAACCTGTCCTGCTAAGCAGAACACAGTCGAGGGAGAGGACGACTGCATGACAATGCTTATCAGCAACCCAGTCAAGCAGCTACAAGACTGAGGGTCCTGATATCACTGCCTGACACTGTGTTGAAGCTAGTCATATCTTGACTGTATGATGATGTGAACAAACCAGCAGCAGATGGTGATAAAGAATTGTTGTATACTCCAACAAAAGCCATTTGTAAAATACACAAGTAAGACTTATACTCATTTTGTTTTGTAAATGATCGAAGATCAAATATGTTCCCAATGAGAAAAACTGAAAATATGACATGAAATATTGATTCAAAGATTTGTCCCTCTTCTTGAGAAAACTTTGGTAAACATATCTACGTGAACAACTAATATAATATAAGAGCTAGGCTCCTACCAAGACTGAATACTAAAGCAGCAAAACTGCTAAAAATGTGTTTCTTCAGAAGCACTGATTGCAGTCGCTGTATCAGCTATTTACAAATTCAAAATATGTTACAAAATTTTACATATTTCTGAGTTTTTTATTATTTGAAACATATGAAGCATGAAAATTAAATTGGGATAATCTATTGCTTTGTTTTGGGATTTTTCCTTGGGTTTTTCAGTGACCTAGCCCAAATTTGAGAGCATAAAGCTAATATTAACCCCAAGGAAATGTATAATGATACAGACTATACCCACAGTTTCAATAAACAAAAGATAAACTGCAAATAAAAGCTACGCTTATGAAGTCACATTGTCGATAAAATATGATGCAAAGACTTATGAATGTACATTTTCGTAATGGCACCATTACCTATGTGTAAACTAACAAAATGTGAATGAACACCCTAAAATGTGAACTCTAGTACTGAAATGAACAATAAATCAAAATATAATGGGTAGCGTAGTATGAAATGGCAACGGCCTTGCTGTAGTGGTTACACTGGTTCCTGTGAGATCACCAAAGTTAAGCGCTGTCAGGCGTGGTCGGCAGTTGGATGGGTGACCATCCAGGCCACCATGCGGTGTTGCCATTTTTTGGGGTGCACTCAGCCTCATGATGCCAATTGACGTGCTACTCGACCGAACAGTAGCGGCTTTGGTCAAGAATACCATCATAAAGACGAGGAGAGAGATGTGCTGACCCCCTACCCCGTCCTATGCACATCCTCCATGGAGGATGACACGGCTATTGGATGGTCCCGGTAGGCCCCTCGTGGCCTGACGACGGAGTGCTCAATGCTCACCATATTATGAAATAACAGTCACAAACATTATAAACATATGATCCTAGCATTCCAGGCGGCTTTCTAGTGTCCTTGTGTGGATAGACACATTAAATAACGTGATAAGTTAAACAAATCACAATGAAGAACAGTACATTTGCATATGATTATTATTTTTAATATTTATTATGATAAAAATGCCATAAATGCTGTCTATGTGAGAATAATTATAAAAGAATTTTAAGTATGTAAACAAAGAATAAAAAATGTGCCATAGTGTCTGTGAATAGTACATTGTGTAATGAACTCTGAGGTGTTCTTGGTAAAATGATAAACGAAATCAGACATTAGGGTACTTCTTTCCTGGCTGTAGCCAAAGGTAGATGATTATTATTTACACTTTTGTATACATGTCTGTATTGTGAGGAATAAGAATATTGTATGTATTAAGCATTAATTCTGTGGTTGTCTATGTAAAACTAGCACCCTCCACGTCAAATATTTAGGCACTTTCAGATTTTACTTAAGACTGCACCTTTGAGATATAATATTGCTGGCATGCAACAATATACTACCATTAAACAGCAGATTCAAATTTCTCTAAGTTGTGAGACAGGCATGAAGTTCCACTTAAAGTAAATTATGTATTCTGATTTACAGCATATTAATGAATGAGAGTAACATAAATTAAAGTCAACTTTCAATTTCTTGATCAGTATTTTTGTAATAGGCTGTGACCTGTACCTACAATATGATAGAAATATTTCCACTAAGAGTTTTATGCATTGACCTTATTCAGGGACTTGAAAAAACTAAAAATAAGATACTAAAAATTTAAATTTTAATTCAGGGATTATGAGGTAGAATAACAGAAAGAACAAATAAATATTTTTTATCATTTTTTCTCTTTGCTAGATATATGTGTGTGCATATATATATATATATATATATATATATATATATATATATATATATATATATATATAAAACACATAAAAATTCATTATTAAAACAAAAAGAGATAAATATTTTGTAGTAGAGAGACAGTATAATGACTGTTGCACATTTACATACAACAAAGAATATTCGTAGTTCAAACTGTTCAATGTTTTCTCACACTTTTTCCGTTTTTGCTTCTTTTCACAGTACAAAAACACTTTACTATCCTTAAAATCAGTTTACTGTGCTAAAACAGGACCACTTTTGTGCTGTCATACACATTTTGATCCCTAATATCAACAAAAATACTCTAGACATAAATTTTATATAATACTTATCCACTGCCTAAGCAATTACATAGGCTCGTTAAATTTCCAACAAAAAGACAATGAGAACATCAGTAAGTAATATGTGAATCCACATTTGCAGAGCATCAGACAGCTTTGTCATAAATCTTTAAAATAGATTTGACCTGTTGCCTCAGTCAGAATCGGATGAGCCTCATGTAGCTGAAGCTGTAGAAAGGGCACAACAAGCTTTCAAGGACTTGAAAAAGGTAGGGAAATTTGTAAAGAGAAAGAAAGTTCTGTTGTTAGGTAGTTCCCATGGTAGAGGTATTGGCCAACTACTGCAGGAAAATCTAGGTCCAGAGCACCAGGTCACAAACTTTTTCAAGCCTAGTGCAAATCTGGGTCAGGTAACAGAGGATGTAGATTCTTTATGCAAGGACTTCACAAAGGAGGATTCCGTGGTTATAGTGGGTGGTCCGGGAAATAGCATTGACAGAGACTCTGAATATTCCATAGAGAGTGACCTGGTGAAGATAGCATCATCAACGAAACATACGAGTGTGGGATTTCTGTCTGTGTTGAGAAGCCATGATCGGCCTTATTTGAACTCTTCCGTAGGGAGGGTGAACTTGGAGTTGGAGTGGCTGCTTAGGACGGATATAGGTTCCCATATTGGTTTGATTCCTGTGGATGCTATCGATAGGTCGGACTACACTAGACATGGCCTTCACCTCAATAAGAAAGGGAAGGGAAAACTGTGTGGTTGATTGCAGAAAAATTAAGAGGGGACACTGCCACAAGTGGTAAACTACCAGTGGTCACAGTTGTCAGAGGAATGCCTTTTTTTAGGATAGGGAAAGGGGAAAGAAAACGGGTTTTAAGAGAGATTGGCAGACACACTCAGTTTGAGAAAACAGATGAACAGGAGTAAGATTTTAGCATACAGCCTCCATTTAAACAATGTTTAACAGAAAGTAATCAGAATCTGCCAGTTCATCTTCACCAAAGCAGTTATAATCCCATTAGTATGCTGTATCAGTTATCTTTATTACACCAGAACATTCCAGGAATCAGAAATAAAGTTGATGAACTACTCATTTGTATCAATGAAATGAATTCACCTAACCAAATTGACATAATCTGCCTCTCTGAACATCAAATGACCACTGGTATAGATATGTTAGACATTTCAGGATTTAAGCTAGCTTCCTACTTCTGCAGAGTAGACATGGATGGAGGGGGAGTTGCCACATTTATTAAAAACTGCCATAAATTCAAGAACATTGACATTAATAAATTCTGTTTAGAGCAGCATCTAGAAGCATGTGCAACAGAAGTAGTGTTCCATAACAGATCCTATATCATAGTAACCATCTGACCACAAATAACATATTATCAAGAACACATTTTGGATTTCTGAAGGGTTCTGATATCGAGAAGGCTATTTACACCTACAGTAAAAATGTAATTAATTCATTAAATAACAAGTTACAAGGAGCAGGTATTTTCTGTGATTTTTCAAAGGCATTCGATTGTGTGAACCACAACATCTTTTTAAATAAATTAGAATTCTATGGTGTCACGGGGAGTGCTGCAAAATGGTTCAAGTCATACATCGTTAACAGGAAACAAAGGGTGTCAGTGCAAGGGACTAGTGAATTAAGTCAACCGTCATCATCAGAATGGGAAGAAATTACATGTGGTGTCCCATAAGGATCCATCTTAGGGCCATTGCTTTTTCTTGTGTAAATTAATGATGTCTCATCAGTTACACTGCCAGAAGCAGGGTTTGTTTTGTTTGCAGATGACACAAGTATTGCAATAAATAGTATGCTGAGTGTAGTTGTAGAAAAATCTGCTAATGATATTTTCTTGGATATTAATAAATGGTTTAAAGCCAACTCACTGACATTAAACTTCGAAAAGACTCACTATACGCAATTCAGAACCTGTAAGAGGTTTCCACCCAGTATATGCATAAAGTATGAAGAAGAGCAGATAGCAGAGGTTGACAGTCTTAAATTCCTGGGATTACAACTTGATAATAAATTCAGTTGGGAGGAGCACACCACAGAACTGCAGAAACGCCTTAACAAATCTGTGTTTGTAATTCGAGTGTTAACAGACATAGGCGACATAAAAATGAAAAAGCTTGCATACTTTACCTACTTTCATTACATAATGTCATGTGGTATAATATTTTGGGGCAACTTTTCAAGTCAAGCAAAAGTTTTCAGAGTCCAAAAGTGTGTAATACGTATTATTTGTGGAAAATTCACAGACATCCTGTAGAAACCACTTCAAAGAACTGGGTATACTAACTACTGCCTCTCAGTATATTTACTCCTTAATGAAATTTGCCCTAAATAATATATCTCTTTTTCCAAGAAACAGCTCGGTTCATACATACAATACCAGGAACAAAAATGATCTGCACAAGGACTTAAAAGCACTTACTTTAGTTCAAAAATGGGTCCACTACTCAGGAACACTCATCTTCAATAATTTGCCAGCACACATAAAAAATTTAGTTACAAATAAAGATCAGTTTAAAAGGAGCCTGAAAGACTTACTAGTGGCCAACTCCTTCTACTCCATTGACGAATTTTTTAATAGAAACAAATGAAGTATTGTATATATTCATATATTAGTATTGTTATTTCAGCTGTAACAAAAAATTGACATGTTCCACATCCACGAGAATCTTCTCAGCACGGATCCATAGAACAAAAAACTAATCTAATCAATCTAATCTAAACACATCTGTTACATGGATGCTAGTGATCTCAAATTACAGTATACAAGTTACACTGAATTCACATGTTACAAAACTATTATCTACATTTTTTCTGGTATTTGCATTATTTACAATTAGTCATCATTTCTAGTGCACTAATGTTCCCAGGCCAGTGTATTTACTTTATCTAGAAACATATGATGCTTATCATACTTTGCAGATAAAGAGTAATTATCTTATCCAACAAATTCTGCAGTAGGTTTACTGTTCAGTTCGCCTTTCGTTAACCCAACCTCTTTTTTATTCACCAGTGGAATATAATATTTGTTATTTTCTGGGAAACCCAAACTGTCGAGCATTATATGCACATCATTTCTGATACACTCAAAGATATTCAGAGGTGTAATGATATGTATGGGGGTATCTGTGTCTGCATAGCACAGTTTTACATGATATGGAGGAAATTTTTTGTTATATATCCATAGTGGAGATCGAAAAGAAGCATCTCGGAAATATACAAAATGTGCATTCCATCTGCAACAGATTTATCAAAGACCACACAAAGCCTGCACAGTTCAATGGCAAGTAAAATTTGTTAAAATAACGATCCTTTGGAAATATTGTTTAGCAAATAATACAGCTGCCCCAAATCTGCCTTCCCACCATCTTGCTAGTCTTTTGTCTCACATTTGTTGCAAATTTTGCGTGGTTTTTCCAAACATTCACCATTTTGAAAAAGTTCTTCTCCTACTCAGTGATTACACTCATGCGATTTTGTGCATGGATATCAATGTATGGTAATCCAGGGAGCTTAGCTAAATGATAAAATGCGATGAATCTTTTTAAAAATTAATTTATTCTGTAAATATTGTTTCAAATTTCTAAAGTGAATGACATAGTTTTTCTTATCATTCTAGGTTGAAACATTTCCTTTGGTTTTTTATGGTCTGATGAGTGCATCATTTTTACCAGACAAAAGGGCAGATCCAAATGTAAACCATGAATATTTTCAGGGTATTTGGGATCTACTTCCAGTATGTACATATGTTCTAAAATCTGGTACGCTTCCCACATCAAAAATTTACACGTTGCCTGGAGGAAGCCATTCAAAATTGGACATCGGAAGATACTGTAACAGCCCAGCTGTATAGGTTATTCACGTCAAGGTAAATGATGCAAGATTCAGCAGTTTTGTCATAATAATCGAGCATTTATTTGTTGCTGGTAATTGCTTGTCTGCAGGAACAATGGGAAGTTCGATCTCTAATGCCAAGCTCAACAAACTGAAGTTATCCAATATCGATTATTTTGATTCAGCAAAGGAACAGATGATTTTTCCAAGGAACAGTCAAATCCAAACAGTGACAGTAGCGAAGGCAGCGTGATGGTAGCACATGGGTAGGAGATGTGGAAAATAAAGTGAGCTGCAGTAATAATGAAGGGAAAGAAGAGGCCACACCACAAAATGTGGACGAGGTGGATGGTCAAACACACCAGTGAGAACTGATAATCCATTGGGTTCACTCGCACCAGATAGACGTGGTGAGACAGGAGATGAAAGTTCTGGCATCACAGAATTTCTTTAAAAATGACACTAGAAGACAAGATAAGGGGACAAGAAATAAAGTATATGAGAGAAAAAATACGAAACAAAATTAAGGCAATAAAATGAGAGAAGAAAGAAACTAGGAAACTGGCAGAAGAAACTAAGAAACTAGTTCAGGAGGCAAAGACTGAAGCATATGAAGCCAAGAAGGTAGCAATGGAAGCGAAAAATGATTGCAGGAAAACTAGAAAGGGAAGTCGTGAGTTGATAAAGAATATATCCAGAGGAGTTGAAAAAGTGTAACATGAACTGGGGCAACTTTCAGTGTGCAGTTGAGTCATTCGAAATTTCAGGAGTGGCAAGGAAAGACAGAGAAGCAGATTGGTAAGATGGAGGTAAATACCTAGAACATGTAGTACCAGTTGGAGGTGACTTTAACCTGCCGAGTATACACTAGGATGTCTATGGATTTATTATGGGGAATACAGACAGATAATCACGTGAAATACTTTTGAACACGTTTACTGAAAATTGTCTTGAGCAGCTAGCTCGGCAGTCCACACGCAATGGAAATATCTTAGACCTTGTACCTACAAATAGGCTAGACCATATCGACAATGTCAGTATAGAAATGTGGATTAGCGATCATGATGTCATTGCAATTATGATTATGGAAGTTAATAAATCAGTCAAGAAGGCTAGGAGAGTGTTCCTGCTAGATGGAGCAGATAAACAATTATTAGCATCTCACTTAGTGAATCGGCATCGCTTTGTTCCAGTACGATGGATATGGAGGAATTGTGGGCGAAGTTTCAGTAGATTGTAAATCGTGGTCTGGGGAGTTATGTGCGTAGTAAGTGGATAAAGGATGGGAAAGACACACCATGGTTTAACAACGAAATTCGGTGGATATTGAGGAAGCAGAGGCTGTTGCACTCTCTGTTCAAAAGGGGACGCACAAATGATGGCAAGCGCAGGTTAGTAGAAATTCGTGCGTCTGTTAAAAGGTCTATGGCGAAGCATACAACTACCACCGTCACACCTTAGCAAAAGATCTGGCACAGAACCCTAGAAAATTCTGGGCTTACATAAAATCGCTAAGCAGGTCTAGAACTTCCATTCAGTCCCTTGTTGACCTGTCTGGTGTGGCAAATAAAGACAGCAAAACGAAAGCCGAATTTTTAAACTTCACGTTCAAGAAATCGTTCACAGAGGAGATCATAGAAACGTACTGTCACTTGACCATCGGACAGACTCCCGTATGGGCGACATAATAATAAGCATACCTGGTGTAGAGAAACAACTGAAAGATTTGAAAGCAAATAAATCACTAGGTACTAATGGAATCCCAGTTCGATTTAACAAAGAGTACTCTATGGCATTGGCCCCTTACCTAGCTTGCATTTGTCGTGAATCTCTCGCCCAGTACAAACTCCCAAGCGAGTGGAAAAAAGCACAGGTGACTCCTGTATATTAGAAGGGTGAAAGAATGGACCTGCAAAATTACAGACCAATATCCCTAATTTCTGTTTGCTGCAGAATCCTTGAACATATTCTTAGTTCGAATATAATCAACTTTCTTGAGACAGAAGCTTGTGGCCACGAATCATCATGGTGTTAGAAGGCATCGCTCATGCAAAACTCAGATTTTCCCTTTTCTCATTTGATACACTAAAAACTATTGATGAAGGACAACAGGCACATTCCATATTTCTAGATTTGAGGAAAGGATTTGACACGGTGCCTTATTGCAGACTGTTAACGAAGGTACGAGCATATGGAATAAGTTCACAGATATCCGAGTGGCTCAAAGACTTTTTAAATAACAGAACCCAGTATGTTGTCCTCGATGGCGAGTGTCAATCAGAGATAATGATATCGTCAGGAGCGCCCCAGGTAAGTGTGATAGGATCACTTTTGTTCTCTATATACATAAATCATTTGGTGGGTAGGGTGGGCAGCAATCTGCAGTTGTTTGGTGATGATGCCATAGTGTACGGTGAGGTATCGAAGTTGAGTGACTGTAGAAAGATACAAGACGACGTAGACAAACTTTTTAGTTGGTGTGATGACTGGCAGTTAGTCCTTTATATAGAAAAATTTAAGTTAATGAGGATGAGTAGGAACTTTAAACCTGTAATGTTCTGGTACAGTATTCCTACTGTCCTGCTTGATACATACAAGTCACTTAAATATCTGGGATATCTGGGCATAACGTTGCTAAGCGACATGAGGTGGAACGAGCATGTGAGAACTGTGGTAGGGAAGACGGGTTATAGGGGGAATTTTAGCAAAGTATGGTTCACCTATAAAGGAGACCACATATAGGACGCTGGTGCGACCTATTCTTGAGTACTGCCCGAGTGTTTAGGATCTGTACCAGGTCGGATTGAAGGAAGACATCGAAGTAATTCAGAGGCGGCTCGCTAGATTTAATACCGGCAAGTTCAAACAACATGTAAGTGTTGCGAAGATGCTTCGGGAACCAACATGGAAATCCCTAGAGGAAAGGCGACGTTCTTTTCGAGAAACACTATTGAGAAAATTTAGAGAACCGGCATTTGAAGCTGACTGCCGAACGATTCTACTGCCGCCAATATACAATGCGCGTAAGGATCACGAAGAAATAAGGACTCATATGGAGGCATATAGAAAGTCGCTTTTCCCTTGCTCTGTCCGCGAGTGGAACAGGAAAGAAAATCACAGGTAGTGGTACAGGGTACCATCTGCCATGCACTCTAAGTGCCTTGCGAAGTATCGATGTAGATGTAAATGTAGCTGAGGAGCACATTGACAAGGTTGAAGAGCCTATCAATAAAAGGTTAGAAGAAGCACAAATCTGTTAGAAATCCAGAATAGGAAGAAAATAGAAGATGAAATTTGGGAAGTTAGAGTGGACTCCGATATTACAAACCTGATGTCAATAGCAGAAACTGAAGAGTTACAGATACTTCTTCCATTCAAGAAGCAACAAGGAAGCATCACTGCATGGCAGGGAAAAAGAAACGAAGAGGCAGACAAGAATTACAGAAATCTGCAACGGGAAATCTGAGTTTTTTCAGGCTAGGAATCAGGTTGAGTGAAACATACAGTTGTGTACCACAAAGCAGCAGTGGAAGTGAATGCAGGGGAAGATAAGATGAAGAATGGAAATGACAGTCAGGGCATGGATTAGTGAAGTGGAGGCATTTAATTTTAAGCACATTATCCAAGTATGGATTTTTCAAAATTATAAAGACAATGGATCCACGCTCCACCTGACACTTGGATTTCACAGTTTTATTTACCGATGCCACTATCTCTTGCCAATGGGCACTGGTATACAAATAAGAATTAATGAATGGACACCTCGAAGCAACTGTAGCAGATAAGATGAAAGGGATCGCTGCCACTTGCATATCTTACAAGGAGCTCAGAGAGGCTTTGTTGTCCAGTTATAGCTCATAAGAGACACAATAAAGAATGAAATATGAGATGATGTTATGCAAAGATTATGCTGGATTCGGTTTCAAAAGCACAGAGAAATTCTAGATGCAATGGTGAAGAAGAATCAACTCCTAGATGTGCAATGCACTCCCAGGGATACTGTTCGATATTGCTGTCAAATTACCAACAGATACTGCCACGGACTATGTAACAAGCATATAGAAACATTTTGAAACACACTTGGTGAATTGGAGTTTGTGTTCAACGAGCAGAGTAGTAACAAAAGAAGGTGAAACCATTACAGCAACTTCAATGGACCTCCACATCATCACAACGACAGTAGGTGAAACAATAGTTACACATCTTTGGATGGAGGTAATTATTTCCATGCAGTATCAGGAGGAGTCTTTAGATAGAGGTAATTATTTCCATGCTGTGTTAGGAGGAGAAAATTATGCACACATTTATGGAGTGCAGAGAGGAGACTGGAACAACCAGTAGAACAATAATAATGGTCAGTGGTTCCTGCAAAATGGAGCAGCAGGCGACAGAAACAGAGAATGGGCGGAAATTACAGAAATGAAGGCGCCAAATCCACAAACTAACTAGCACATGAGTAGCCCGTCAGGGTACTGACACATATATTTGACGCTGTAGCGGCCTGCAAGGTAACGTCCAGAGGTCCAGACAGGCGACCTGCTTACACAGTGGTACACTGTCACGGAGCACTGACTCAGTGAAGGTGCAGAGGCCACACGCTGCTTGGCTGCAGCACAATGCAGCAGCGGGTATGTCAGCCGGCATAGCGGAAGGCCACAGTGCTACCCAACATTTGATGCTGAACTATTGGTTGTGCTCTGTTTTTGACGTGCAATCCCAAGGGAGTAGTGGCTGGAGTGGTGGTGGCTGCCCAGGCTGGGCATATAGGAACAGGTCCGTCCTTGATGGCCAGGAGATGCCAGAGTTACAACGATGGCACAGACAGACACAGACTGAGCGTGACTTACCGCCCAGCTGGCTGAACACACTGATGGGCTGGTATGGCCAAGGTTAAATGCTACGTACACGCACTGACAATAGCGGAAGGTGAGACGTTTTAGTGTCATTTGGAACCATCTGGAACAGGGCAATGGGTGGTCTCTGACTTAATCGGCAGTGTGCATCGATAACGTGGAAGTCAGTCAAGCCACACAGGCTTCTCAAAGGCTGGCCCCAGGGCATTGACACGTGGAACAGTGTCACAGATGTTTTGCTGCTGCTGAATGCTGCTTATAAAGCTTAGGTGACGGGCAGCTATGGCTGTGCCCATGGCTTGTGGCCTGATTTTGGCACTTGTGCTCTGACGACACAGGAGCTAATCACTCAGTCCAGTGACCAGCACCTGCTGCCTGGCTGTGACGTCCTGGCAATCCTGGGCTATGACTTTTGTTTCGGGATCTATAGTTTTACCTGTTACAATCTCCTCCCTTCTGTGAAGAAAAATAGCCCTCGAATTTTGGCCGATACTTAGCCACAGGAAATATGTAGTGCATTTTTGTGGCACACACGTATGTCATGGATGAAGCCATCGATGAGTCATGGGCTTCCCTGCCCCCACCCCTTTCCCCATGGTCACCCTCACCCCCACCTTCACACCCACCCTCACCCCATCTCCACCCTACTCGCAATCTGCCTCCTTCCTCACTCCCACCCCATCCGTCAAAAGCCGACTGTCCTTGTAGATAATGGTGGGAATTCAAATTTTAGTCATCATCATCATCATTTCTACATCTACATCTACATCTACATTGATACTCCGCAAGCCACCCAACGGTGTGTGGCGGAGGGCACTTTACGTGCCACTGTCATTACCTCCCTTTCCTGTTCCAGTCGCGTATGGTCCGCGGGAAGAACGACTGTCTGAAAGCCTCCGTGCGCGCTCTAATCTCTCTAATTTTACATTCGTGATCTCCTCGGGAGGTATAAGTAGGGGGAAGCAATATATTCGATACCTCATCCAGAAACGCACCCTCTCGAAACCTGGCGAGCAAGCTACACCGCGATGCAGAGCGCCTCTCTTGCCGAGTCTGCCACTTGAGTTTATTAAACATCTCCGTAACGCTATCACGGTTACCAAATAACCCTGTGACGAAACGCGCCGCTCTTCTTTGGATCTTCTCTATCTCCTCCGTCAGACCGATCTGGTATGGATCCCACACTGATGAGCAATACTCAAGTATAGGTCGAACGAGTGTTTTGTAAGCCACTTCCTTTGTTGATGGACTACATTTTCTAAGCACTCTCCCAATGAATCTCAACCTGGTACCCGCCTTACCAACAATTAATTTTATATGATCATTCCACTTCAAATCGTTCCGCACGCATACTCCCAGATATTTTACAGAAGTAACTGCTACCAGTGTTTGTTCCGCTATCATATAATCATACAATAAAGGATCCTTCTTTCTATGTATTCGCAATACATTACATTTGTAATGTACATTTAAGACTGATTATGCCTTTCAGCGTTCAGTCTGGAGCATAGCCCCCCTTATACAGTTCCTCCATGACCCCCTATTCAGTGCTAACATTGGTGCCTCTTCTGATGTTAAACCTATTACTTCAAAATCATTCTTAACCGAATCCAGGTACCTTCTCCTCGGTCTGCCCTGACTCCTCCTACCCTCTACTGCTGAACCCATGAGTCTCTTGGGTAACCTAGCTTCTCCCATGCGTGTAACATGAACCCACCATCTAAGCTTATTCAACCTGACTGCTACATCTATAGAGTTAATTCCCAGTTTTTCTTTGATTTCTTCATTGTGCACACCCTCCTGCCATTGTGCCCATCTACTAGTACCTGCAATCATCCTAGCTACTTTCATATCCGTAACCTCAACCTTATTGATAAGGTAACCTGAATCCACCCAGCTTTCGCTCCCATACAACAAAGTTGGTCGAAAGATTGAACGGTGCACAGATAACTTAGTCTTGGTACTGACTTCCTTCTTGCACAAGAGAGTAGATCGTAGCTGAGCGCTCACTGCATTAGCTTTGCTACACCTCGCTTCCAGTTCTTTCACTATGTTGCCATCCTGTGAGAATATGCATCCTAGGCACTTGAAACCGTCCACCTGTTCTAACTTTATTCCTCCCATTTGGCACTCAATCCGTTTATATTTCTTTCCCACTGACATTACTTTCGTTTTGGAAATGCTAATCTTCATACCATAGTCCTTACATTTCTGATCTAGCTCTGAAATATTACTTTGCAAACTTTCAATCGAATCTGCCATCACAACTAAGTCATCTGCATATGCAAGACTGCTTATTTTGTGTTCACACATCTTAATCTCACCCAGCCAGTCTATTGTTTTCAACATATGATCCATAAATAATATGAACAACAGTGGAGACAGGTTGCAGCCTTGTCTTACCCCTGAAACTACTCTGAACCATGAACTCAATTTACCGTCAACTCTAACTGCTGCCTGACTATCCATGTAAAGACCTTTAATTGCTTGCAAATGTTTGCCTCCTATTCCATAATCTTGTAGAACAGACAATAACTTCCTCCTAGGAACCCGGTCATATGCTTTTTCTAGCACTATGAAGCATAGATACAATTCCCTGTTCCACTCATAACACTTCTCCATTATTTGCCGTAAGCTAAAGATCTGGTCCTGACAACCTCTAAGAGACCTAAACCCACACTGATTTTCATCCAATTTGTCCTCAACTAATACTCGTACTTTCCTTTCAACAATACCTGAGAAGATTTTACCCACAACGCTGATTAAAGAGATACCTCTGCAGTTGTTACAATCTTTTCTGTTTCCATGTTTAAAGATTGGTGTGATTACTGCTTTTGTCCAGTCTGATGGAACCTGTCCCGACTCCCAGGCCATTTCAATTATCCTGTGTAGCCATTTAAGACCTGACATTCCACTGTATTTGATGAGTTCCGACTTAATTTCATCCACCCCAGCCGCTTTATTGCACTGCAATCTATTGACCATTTTTTCCACTTCCTCAAATGTGATCCTATTTCCATCATCATTCCTATCCCATTCTACCTCGAAATCTGAAACATTACTGATCGCATTTTCACCTACATTGAGCAACTCTTCAAAATATACCCTCCATCTGCCCAAGGCATCCACAGGATTCACCAGCAGTTTTCCTGACCTGTCCAAAATACTTGTCATTTCCTTCTTACCTCCCTTTCGAAGACTGCTAATTACACTTCAGAATGGTTTTCCAGCAGCTTGACCCATAGTCTCCAACCTGTTTCCAAAGTCTTCCCACGATTTCTTCTTGGATGCTGCAATTATCTGTTTGGCTTTGTTTCTTTCTTCAACATAACTTTCTCTGTCTACCTGGGTTCTGGTATGTAGCCATTTTTGATACGCCTTCTTTTTCCTTTTACAGGCTGCCTTGACTGTATCATTCCACCAAGCTGTTTGCTTCATCCTACTTTTACACACTACTGTTCCAAGACATTCTTTAGTCACTTCTAGTACTGTGTCCCTGTACCTTGTCCATTCCTTTTCCAATGACTGTAATTGACTAATTCAACTAACTGGTACCTTTCTGAGATCCCTGTTATGTACTTGTGCCTGATTTCCTTATCCTGAAGTTTCTCCACTCTTATCCTCCTACATATGGCCCTGACCTCCTGCACTTTCGGCCTCACAATCCCAATTTCACTGCAGATTAAATGATGATTAGTGTCATCAAAGAATCCCCTGAAGACACGTGTGTCCCTCACAGCCTTCCTGAATTCCTCATCTGTTATTATATAGTCAATGACAGATCTGGTTCCCCTGCCTTCCCAAGTATACCGGTGAATGTTCTTATGTTTAAAAAAGGAGTTTGTGATTACTAAGCCCATGCTGGCACAGAAATCCAGGAGTTGTTTCCCGTTCCTGTTGGCCTCCATATCCTCTCCAAATTAACCCATAACCTTTTCATACCCTTCTGTTCGATTTCCAATCCTGGCGTTAAAATCACCCATGAGCAGAACACTGTCCTTGTCCTTTAACAACTACATCACTGAGTGCCTCATAAAAACTATCCATCTTATCTTGATCTGTCCCTTCACAATGCGAATATACTGACACAATCATAATTTTCTTGCTAGACACTGTCAAATCTATCCACATCAGTCGTTCGTTTACATACCTTATTGCAACTACGCTGGGTTCCATTTCTTTCCTGATGTAAAGCCCTACACCCCATTGTGCTATTCCTGCTTTGACTCCTGACAGGTAGACCTTGTATTCTCCCACTTCCTCTTCTTTCTCACCCCTTACCCGAATGTCACTAACAGCTAAAACGTCCAGCCCCATCTTACTTGCAGCCTCTGCCAGCTCTACCTTCTTCCCAGAGTAGCCCCCATTGATATTAATAGCTCCCCATCTCATTACCATTTGTTTGCCAAGTCGTATCTTAGGAGTCCCTGGTTTGTCAGTTAGAGGTGGGACTCTGTCACCTCCAAAGGTCCGAGGCATTTTGCTCTGATTGTTGCCAGCATCATATTTAAAGTACCAGGGAAGCAGGTTGCTAGCCTTACTTTCCCCGAGTCCCATTGGGTTTTACCCCTAACGGCTGAGGGACTAACCGGTGGATTTGGTAGTCTTTGCCATATGAGCACAAAGGTGACCACGACTCAGAATATGTCCGAGATGCCCAGCCTTATTCCAAAGCAACTGGTATCCCGACTGTCGGGACCACTTACTTGGCCACTCATACGTTCCCCGTGGTTCATGAACTAGGACATGACTACAGGAACCCACACCATGAACCACTGAAATTTTAGTGAGAAATTAAAAAATATCCCAATTGTATCGTGTGTCATTGGGAGTATGGTTGTAAGCAAACGTCGTTAAAATGTTGGATTGTCTCGCTGGAATACTGGCCCTCGCTCTATGACTTCACAATCTGAGACTTGGAATATGAGCACCAGCCTTATTATGACACCCAAATCCTAGATGTCTACCTGGAATACAAGTTGGTGACTGCAGCATACTGGCTCATTTCTGCCATGCCACAATCCAGCTCATTCCTTTCAGGCCATTTATAACAGTCAGGAATTTCGGCATGCTGTCCCAGACTTTAAATACTGGCACAAGTTCCAGAATACTGGAATTACAATGTCTGAGACTAAGAATGTTTGTGCAGATTCAGCCCAGGTTTTCCCCAGTTGCTATCCACTCAGAAGTCACTGAGTATTGCTTCTCCTAACACTAAGTTTGGATCTGTAAACAATGGGAGGGATTTAAACAAATACCTTACCAAGGAGCACAGGGGATGTGGGAGGAACACTGGAATTGGGAAGCACCAGAGAGCTGCCCCAGCTATGTCTACTCAGTAGGGAATGTGCTGGCATCGTTACTACGGACAAGCACCAGAGAGTTGCCCCAAGCAAGACCACTCAATAGGGAATGAGAGAGGAAAGCTGGGACAGCCAGTGCAGGTGCCGATAATCTTCAACCTACAGATATACAGATACATTCTGGATGGAAATTGAAAAATTAAGAGATGCACATTTGTCCTCCTGTTAGTGCTGGTAGTGCACAGGCTCTGAAGCAGAAAAAAAATAAAATTGAGAACTATGCTTGTAAATTTCAACACAAAGAACAAAAATATGTGTGGAGCATATGACGTTTGTACCATAAACAAACACCACAGACCTGTATTTTTTCCTTTATTGTTCTTTCATCCCCACACCTGGCCTGCATGAGCGGGTGGTGGTCTTTCAGCTGTACAATACTCCACTCCAGCCGAAAGCACTCTTAAAAAAATAAAAAAGATGAGAGAAAAAAGAATATGGGGACTATTTTGTTTTAATTTAAAAAGATTAATGAAAAACAATTTAAAGCATGAGAAATGTATACAATTTAAAAAGCACAATTGCAATATGATCTTCTTCCATAAAAAAAAGCACTGGAGCACTGCGCTTTCACTTAACATCTGAAGGACCTGCAATGGGTAAGAGGTATTGTGGGGGGAGAGAATATGTTTCCTAGACCTTGAGGGGTGTGGGTAACGAGATGGGGATCTGTTAGTTGAGGAAACTATGAAGGTGATAATTAGGAGGTGAAGAGGATTGTGGGAATATAAACGATGGGAAGACAGAGTATGAACAAGAGAATGGCGTGTGGGGAATGTACTGCTTCAAGAGGAAAGGGATAAGGGTGGTTGGAGAGATAAACGGAAAGAGGGGCCCTGTTTTAGAGTGGGGTAGGTGGAGAAGGATTAAAGGCAGCAGGAGATACAAATATTGGGACAGATCTCATTGTCTGGGACACAGAGTTGGTTGAAGTTATATTAAGATAGGATATGGAGTGTGTGTAGGGTAGGGATGGAGGGGTCTGTTTGTGAAGCTGCAGCAGCGTATCAGGCTTGGTGATCGATGGCAAAACAAAGAGGTTATTGGAATCTAGTTTGCGGTAATACAGGAGATGTGGAGGTGTTCGATGTGGGTGAGAACAGGTGCGAATTTGATGAGATCATAGAAATTCTCATGGGGGGATGGTAAATGGATGTTAAAAGTGACGTGGTGTGCATTGCATTGGAGGATTTGGAGGGACTTATGGAACTTTGGTTGGGTAGAGATCCATGCATGAACAGTGTACAGGAGATAACGGAGAGGAGGAAGGATGGAACCTTGGAGATGTGTGGATGTACTGGAATTGGTGTTGTTAATGGTGTCAAAGGATGGGCAATTGGACAGGAAGGATGCAATTTGTTTTTGCTATGGTCATCAGTCCAGAGACTGATTTCATGCAGCTCTCCGTGTTACTCTAGCCTGTGCAAGCCTCTTCATCCCCGAATAACTACTGCAATCCTTCAGAATTTGCTTACTGTGTTCATCTCTTAGTCTAGCTCTATAATTTTTACCATCCACACTTAGCTCCAATAACAAATTGACGATTCCTTGATGTCTCAGAATGTGTCCTATCAACTGATCCCTTCTTTTAGTCAAGTTGAGACACAAATTTCGTTTTACTCCAGTTCTTTTCAGTACCTCCTCATTAGTTATGTGATTTACCCATCTTATCTTCAACATTCCTCTGTAGCAGCACATTTCAAAAGCTTGTATTCTCCTGTTGTCTAAACTATTTATTGCCCATGTTTCACTTCCATACATGGCTACACTCCATACAAATACTTTCAGAAAAGATTTCCTAACCCTTGAATCTATATTCAAAGTTAACAAATTTCTCTTCTTCAGAAATGCTTTTCTTGCCACTTCTAGTTTATATTTTATTTCCTCTCTACTTTGGCCATCATTAGTTATTTTGTTGCTCAAATAGCAAAACTCATCTACTACTTTAAGTGCCTCATTTCCTAATCTAATTCCCTTAGGAGTACCTGATCTATTTGACTAAATTCCATTATCCTTGCTTTGCTTTTATTGATGTTCATCTTATATCCTCCTTACAAGACACTGTCCATTCCGTTCTTCCAAGTCTTTTGCTGTTTCAGAAGAATTACAATGCCATCACCAAACCTCAACGTTTTTATTTCTTCTCCCTGAACTTTAATTCCCATCCAAATCTTTCTTTGCTTTCCTGTACCGCTTGTTCAATGTACCGATTGAATAACATTGGGGTAGGCCACAAAACCTGCTCATGACTGTTTCCCTTTCGTGCCCCTCGACTCATAACTACCATCTGGTTTCTATACAAACTGTAAATAGCTTTTCGCTCCCCATATTTTACCCATGCAATCTTCAGAATCTGAAAGAGAAAATTCCAGTCAACATTTTCAAAAACTTTCTCTAAATTCTAGAAACGTAGGTTTGTCTTTCCTTAACCATCTTCTAAGAAAGGTTGTAGGGTCAGTATTGCCTCACGTGTTCCCATATTTCTATGGAATCCAAACTGATCTTCCCCGAGGTCGGCTTCTACCAGTTTTTCCATTCGTCTGTAAAGAATTCGTGTTAGTATTTTGCAGCCGTGAATTATTAAACTGATAGTTCGTTAATTTTCGCATTTGTCAACACCTGCTTTCTTTGGAATTTGAATTATTACATTCTTCTTGAAGTCTGATGGTATTTCGGCTGCCTCATACATCTTGCTCACCAGAGGGAAGAGTTTTGTCATGGGTGGCTCTCTCAAATCTATCAGTAGTTCTAATGGAATGTTGTCTACTCCTGGGGCCTTGTTTTGTCTTAGGTCTGTCAGTGCTCTGTCAAATTTTTCAAGCAGTATCATATCTCCCATTTCATGTCCAACTACATTTTCTTACGTTTCCATAATATTGCCCTCAAGTACATCGCCCTTGTGTAGACTCTCTATATACTCTTTCCACCTTTCTGCGTTCCTGCTTTACTTAGGACTGGTTTTCAGTCTGAGTTCTTGATATTCATAAAGGTGATTCTCTTTCCTCCAAAGGTCTCTTTAATTTTCCTGTAGGCAGTATCTATCTTAGCCCTAGTGATATATGCTTCTACATCCTTATATTTGTCCTCCAGCCATCCTTGCTTAGCCATTTGCACTGACTATAGATCTCATTTTTGACACGTTTGTATTCCTTTTCGCCTACTTCATTTACTGCGTTTTTATATTTTCTCCTTTCAACAATTAAATTCAATATCTCTTCTGTTACCCAAGGATTTCTACTAGTTCTCATCTTTTTAACCACTTGATCCTCTGCTGTCTACACTATTTCATCTCTCAAATCTACCCATTCTTCTTCTACTGTATTTATTTCCCCTGTTCTTGTCAGTCGTTCCACAATGCTCTCTACAACCCTGGTTCTTTCAGTTTATCTAGGTTCCATTTCCGTAAATTCCTACCTGTTGCTCTTTCCTCAGTTTTAATCTGGCGTTCATAACCAATTAATTGTGCTCAGAGTTCACATTTGCCCCTGGAAGTGTCTTACAATTTAAAACCTGGTTCCTAAATTTCTGTCTTACCGGTATACACTACTGGCCATTAAAATTGCTACGCCAAGAAGAAACGCAGATGATAAATTGGTATTCATTGGACAAGTATATTATACTAGAACTGACATGTGATTACATTTTCACGCAATTTGGGTGCATAGATCCTGAGAAATCAGTACCCAGAACAACCACCTCTGGCCGTAATAACGGCCTTGATACGCCTGGGCATTGAGTCAAACAGAGATTGGACGGCGTGTACAGGTAGAGCTGCCCACGCAGCTTCAACACCATACCACAGTTCATCAAGATTAGTGACTGGCGTATTGTGACCAACCAGTTGCTTGGCCACCATTGACCAGACGTTTTCAATTGGTGAGAGATCTGGAGAATGTGCTGGCCAGGGCAGCAGTCGAAGATATTTATTCTGTGTTCAGAAAGGCCCGTACAGGACCTGCAACATGCGGTCGTGCATTATCCTGCTGAAATGTAGGGCTTCGCAGGGATCGAATGAAGAGCCACGGGTCGTAACACATCTGAAATGTAACGTCCGCTGTTCAAAGTGCCGTCAATGCGAACAAGAGTTGACCGAGATGTGTAACCAATGGCACCCCATACCATCACGCCGGGTGATACACCAGTATGACAATGACGAATACATGCTTCCAATGTGTCACCAAACACGGATGCGACCATCATGATGCTGTAAACAGAACCTGGATTCATCCGAAAAAATGACGTTTTGCCATTTGTACACCCAGGTTCGTCGTTGAGTACACCATCGCAGGCGCTCCTGTCTGTGATGCAGCGTCAAGGGTAATCGCAGCCATGGTCTCCGAGCTGATAGTCCATACTGCTGCAAACGTCGTCGAACTGTTCGTGCATTTGGTTGTTGTCTTGCAAACGTCCCCATCTGTTGACTCAGGCATCGAGACGTGGCTGCACGATCCGTTACAGCCATGTGGACAAGATGCCTGTCATCTCGACTGTTAGTGATACGAGGCTGTTGGGATCCAGCACGGCGTTCCGTATTGCCCTCCTGAACCCACCGATTCCATATTCTGCTAACAGTCATTGGATCTCGACCAACGCGAGCAGCAATGTCGCGATACGATTAACCGCACCGCGATAGGCTACAATCCAACCTTTATCAAAGTCGGAAACGTGATGGTACGCATTTCTCCTCCTTACACGAGGCATCACAACAACGTTTCACCAGGCAACGCCGGTAAACTGCTGTTTGTGTATGAGAAGTCGGGTGGAAACTTTCCTCATGTCAGCACGTTGTAGGTGTCGCCACCGGCGCCAACCTTGTGTGAATGCTCTGAAAAGCTTCCTGTCAGTTAAATTTCGCATCTGTACCACGTCATCTTCGTGCTTTAGCAATTTTAATGGCCAGTAGTGTGTAATTTATCTTAAACCGTTCAATGTCTCCAGGCTTCTTGCACGTATACAACCTCCCTTCATGATTCTTAAACCAAGTGTTAGCTATAATTAAGTTAAGCTCTGTGCAGAATTATACCAGGCGCCTTCGTCTTCCATTCTTTATGCCCTGCTCATATTCACCTACTAGTTTTCCTTCTCTTCCATTTCCTACTGTGGAATTCCAGTCCCCCATAACTACTAAATTTTCGTCTTCCTTAACTATCTGATAATTTCTTTTATTGCATCACACATTTCTTCAATATCTTCATCATCTGCGGACCTAGTGGTTGTATAAAATTGTACTACAATGCTGAGCGTGGGCTGCGTGTCTATCTTGGCTACAATAATGCATTCACTATGCTGTTGTTAATAGCTTATCTGTGTATGTATTTTTTATTCATTATTCAACCTATTCCTGCATACCCATATTTGATTTAGTACTTATAACCCTGTATCCACCTTACCGGAAGTCTCGTTCCTCCTGCCAAAGAATTTCACTAAGTACCACTATATTTAACTTTAACCTATCCATTTCTCTTTTTAAATTTTCTAACCTATCTGCCCGATTAAGGGATCTGACATTGCAAACTCCAATCTCTAGAACGCCAGTTTTGTTTCTCCTGATAACGACGTCCTCCTGAGTGGTCCCCGCCGTGGGATCTAAATGGGGGACTATTTTACCTCCAGAATATTTTATCCAAGAGGACGCCATTATCATTTAACCAGACAGTAAAGCTGCATGCCCTCAGGAAAAATTACAGCTGTAGTTTCTCCTTGCTTTCAGCCGTTCTCAGTACCAGCACAGCAAGGTCGTTTTGGTTGATGTTACATGGCCGGATCAGTCAATCATCCAGACCCCCACAACTGCTTAAAAGGCTGCTGCCCTTCTTCACAAACCACACATTTGTCTGCCCTCTCGACAAATACCCCTCCATTTTGGTTGCACCTATGGTATGGCTATCTGTATCGCAGATGCACGCAAGCCTCCCCACCAGTGGCAAGGTCCACAGTTCATACGGCTGCAGTAAAGCTGACTAATTAACTGAAAGTGCATATATCGGAAGTTTGAAAACGAGACTGGGATGCCACACATAGTTGCAGGATTTCTCTAGGTCAAGGGACACAAAAATAGCAGATTTATGCGAGTTGCGTTGGTGGGATAGGGGATGGGTGAGGTGCAGAAGCAGGTCATGAGGAGAGTAACTGGGACAGAAGCCACACCCGTTAACTGGGAGAAGGTGGTGTTGTTTGAGGTGTTGATGGGTGCATTTGGAGAGCATAGGTTCGAAGATCTTGGTGAATATTAAGGTGAGGCAGATGGAGTGATAAAAGGAGGGACCAGTAGGGGGTTTGTGTGGTTTGAGGAGAAGTAAAATTTTGGAGGTTTTCCAGAGATCTGGATAGTGATCTGTAGAGAGGATAGCGATATAAATGGTCTCACAGGTGATGAGAAAAGAGAGGGAGTATTCTTTAAGGTGTCGATAGGTGATGCAGTCATGACCAGGGATGTGTTACGCTTTCTGTGAAGTACTTGTTTTATGTCATGTGCATTGATTTATGTATTTAATTCTGTTTGTAGTATGTTGCTCAAGAACTGGAAGCTGGGAACCAGGGTTGAATAGCAGTGTTAGTTCGTTTGTGGGTGGCAGGGAACAGGGAATAATCAAGATGAGAGTAATCAGGGATGGAGAATGCGTCAGAGAAATATGATGCAAAATGGTCAGCTTCACTCACGTTGTCAGGAGGTTGTTGTGGAGGAGTGGGTAGTGAGGTGTGGGGTTATCGCCTGAGAGTCGATGGAATGCTTTCCAGGGCTTGGAAAAGCTTATGGGGAATGTTGTGCTGAGTCTCATGCGTGCCTGGCGCCAATCCCGGCGTTTTTTTTGCATGTAATACATTCCTTATGTATCTCTATATTTGCCAATGTTGTGTACCCCAGTCATGAGTTCACAGGAGGGAGTGGTACATGCGATGGAATTCTCAAAGGAAGGTTAGGGCTGGGGGGGGGGGGGGGGGGAGGGTGGAATGGTGAGGATATATGGTCGTGGTAGGAACATTGGTAGATATAGTGTCTAACAAGCTCTGCTGCAGAATGGATATTAGTGTGAGGAATATTGTCAGGTTGTTCAAAAATGGTTCAAATGGCTCTGAGCACTATGGGACTCAACTGCTGAGGTCATTAGTCCCCTAGAACTTAGAACTAGTTAAACCTAACTAACCTAAGGACATCACAAACATCCATGCCCGAGGCAGGATTCGAACCTGCGACCGTAGCGGTCGTGCGGTTCCAGACTGCAGCGCCTTTAACCGCACGGCCACTTCGGCCGGCTGTGTCAGGTTGTTGGAAGGTGTTTCTATGGTATCCCAGTAGGCATTCCAGCTGGTAGTCTTGGATAATTCTTAGATGGATATTGGAATGGAATGCACAGGGATGACGTTGTGTGTAGGAGATGATGAGGAGTGCAGGTAGGTGGTCACTTCTGATTTGATAGAGGACTTCTGCAGTGAGTGGTCCAAGGAGTTTGAGAGAGGATAGGATGACATTGGGGGTGGTGTTATTTTCAGGACATGTGTGGTCTCAGACCACAGAGCTGTCAAAAACGCGAACTTATATGCAGAAGCCATGTAGCATCGACAATTGAGAATGAAACGTACCTATATTTATTTACAAATTGAATCATAAGCGCCTAAATGCAGCAGACACATATGATGGGGAAGTGTGATTTTTCTGTGGGAGTAATGGTCTACACCACTTGTATATCACATCTCAAGACGAGAAACTGAACTGCCACCACCAAGTGAGTGTGGCTGCAACTGGTGGTAGGTGACTGTAGCTATCACCAGCGACATAACACAGGTTGCTAGCTCCAGCTGAAAGAGGGAATATGGACACAATAACTCGAGAGTACTGTCAGAAACCTAAGAGGTGTCACACGGCGAATGCGGCAGCGCTTTGTAAATACCGGGTGGCTGTAACTAAATTTTCTTATGCTATGACACGGAAACTAATTACCGTATGACTACCAGCATTAGTGGCAGCATTAATGTCCAGAGTATGGGGTGCATGATTTCCATGTGGCACAGCACCACAGTCCAGTTCCAACTATCGCCACCAGGTGGCATGATCAGTCATTGTGATTCACAGTCTCACATATCTGCCCACTCGCAGGGCACTTGCTGATGTTTCAACATGAGCTGGGAGCACAGCATTATTGGTGAAGCTCTATTATCAAAACAACATTAATTTTGCAGCTGCACTTCGAGAATATCGCCAGCTGAAAGGAATACAGAAGAGCCCTCTTTCTCCATCTGCTGTGCACAGCATAATGAAAAAGTTCGAATCACCAGGCAACTGGGCATTGCTCTGGGAAGAGGCCGACGACCAGCTGCACCACAGATGGTAGATGAAGTTGCTGTTGCTGTGGCAGACAACGCTGCACACAATTCCCGATCGTCAGGCAGTGTGCGTGCTGTATCACGACAGTTGAACATCCCGTGGTTCACTGTAGAGAAGGTGTTTCGAAACATTCTCAAATGGTATCAGCACAAGATCCGTATCATACAGCAACTTGTACCACAGGACGCACAGCGACGTGTTGACTTTGCTCTCCACTTTATCGCAAGGATTGAAGTTGACAAGGGCTGGCTCTTGACCATCTTATGGACAGACAAAGCTCATTTTGTTCTGGTGGGTGAGATGAGTACACAAACTTTCCGAGTGTGGGGATCTTCACCTCTGGTCACTGTGCATGAAGCTCCTCTGTATGGTGAACGTGTCACCATATGGTGAGGCTTCACGGCTGTGTTCATCACTGGCTCATTCTTTTTTGAATAGGTTGGCGCTCGAAAAACAAAGACTTGCAGTGTGACTGGCCGGCCTTACTGCGACATGCTTCGCCAGCACGTCATACCCGCCATACAGGAAAGAGACGTATTGAACTCCACAGTTTTCAAGCAAGATGGGGCCCCGTTACACATCGCTCATGGAGTTCACCTGCTTCTCCAAAACACATTTGGAAACGATAGAATTATCAGCCGGTCGTTTCCAAATGCTTGGCCGGAACGATCACCTGATCTTACTCCCTGTTGATTTCTGGTTGTGGGGCTACCTGAAGGGTGGGCTTTACCAGGGGAACATTCACACATGTGCTGATCTGAGGCGCAACACATCAAGAGAGGTAGCCAGCATACCTACTGACATGCTTCATGCTGCTGTGCACAATGCAGTCGTGTGCATTCAGACTCTTCTGGACACTGGTGGGCGCCGTATTGAGCCGTTTTTGTAGCAGTAATGGTACCACTAAGTAATGGTATAATGTACGGTAGCAACACATTAAAAGTGTTGCATTGATTCAGCATTATTTCTCTTCTCCGTGTGCTTGACATTAATGCTACCAAGTGTGTTACTTGTATAGTAATTAGTTTCCCTGTTGTAACGTGTTAAATAGAAAAAGTTTAGTTATAACCATCCGGTAGTTATGAATCATTATTCACTTCGGCCCGCCGGCGACCAAGACAAGCAAACAGCAGCCCTCAGCAGCTGGCGTCACTCATGTACCCAAGTCTAACACACACTGTTAGCTGACCGCAGTTGATCGAATTTTTCGTATCAGTATGCATTACAGCATCAATTCTGTTACACAAGAACAGAATGTTCCTCATGGCACTGACACATTTCCAATTCGTCACGCCAAATGTAAATCTATCCCTTAATGTCTTTTACTTTACAATAAGACCTGTACTTTACAAAATCATAGACCTTTGGCACTGCAACGGCGAAAGGTTTCTGTGATCTTAATCGTTTGACTGGAGGTGAAACCAGCCATTGCCACTGGATTTTTAAGACAGACTTCGAATACCATACACAAAGCGATATCATTATCATAGAGGCAGAAAACATATCAGATTTACTGTCAGTTCTTGAAAATGGGAAAGGCTGTACAAAATAATCAGTTTTCCACGTAAATTGAGGAAGTTCCGCATCAAAATAGTTAACATCAGTCGTCTCCATAGGATTTCTAAATGGTGTCAGGTGACATACATACAGTTAAACACTGAATTTTCATGTCAACTTGAACGAGTGCAAAATAGAATCCAAATGTCACAAATCTACTAGAGAAGTGCAGAGGTACTGTATGTAGTGTTACAGCAACATGTGTAGTTCCTGGGGCTCGTAATATAGGAAGAATAGCTACAAATGTGAAATCAACACTGTAGCTGCAGCGTCAGATATATTGGAATAGTACCTACTTTGGTCACCGAATACAACATCAATTCTGCCTGACACAATTCGTTTATAGTTTTCCAGAGGATTATAACGTCAATTATTAGCAAATTCACTTCCGATACCGTTTCAAAATTGTAGTATGTTTACATCATTCCTATAAAATGATCGTCAGTAATGTATGTGACGAAACAGCGACTTGTTAAGGGAGTAATATCTCCTGTAGATCGAAAAACGCGACGACTTGGAAACTGAGAACACCACGCACATTTTCAACGAATAGTTTTCTATAAGATACACAAAACTCCAGCCTGCTCATATGTAGGAGTTGATGAAGCTTTTCACAGTAGAGCATTCCCTGCAATTTGCAGAACACACCTCGTTATGAAAGACTGCAAAAGCCTCACACCTCAGTATACAGAAAAGACAGACATTTACATCAAACGTTTCCAGGAGATTTATAAATCATTTATGATTAATTTTTATGTGTAGGAAAATGTACCATAATAGTTCATACAGATATGTGGGTCGCTTTGGCTCAGTCTGTTTAGTACCATACTAGTGGCTGTAGTCATTCAGTAGATTCAAACAGTAGCCCCTTGACGAATTCGATAATGTATATTCATACTATAGAGTGCAATATGTTCACAACTATCTGTACTAATAGATACATAAGTAAAGATTCTCAGCCAACTGTACCATAATGTCACACACTCTTTTGATGGGTGGCTGTATAATTTTTAAGTAAAATAAAGATTTCCATTGTAGTTACAACATGGCATGATGGACATTTGATGTCAGTGTATACGAAGCTGCAACCAACTTTCCTACAAATAGAACATGATCTAATATCAGGGATACTAGTGCATCTTTAAGTGTCTCATCCCGTAAATAATAAATACTTCGTGTTGTAGACAGAACATCTAATATTTTCAGCACATATCAATCCACCATAGGATATTTTTTTGGATGTAGGATGTTTGTAGGTGATCAAGTTGTCCACAAGAAGCCAGTAGCGAACTTGAGGGAAACCTGAAGATAAGTAAATTTAACCACTACACATAAACTGAACTAGAAATTCTATACACATGGCAGGAAACATTAACTACGGTGAAAATACGTAGCAGTAAACAACTGGAACTAGTATATGTCAGATTCAGATTCAACTGCATATATCTCAAGGGAAGCAATGGATGACCTCAGCTTGACCCCCATGATATGAGACGTATTTGCACTGGTGGAACTCACAGACTGGTAAATAGTGTGGAACAGTGCTGTGGTGGTGAGAGTGGGGATAATAATGATGGAAGCTGTAGTTTAGTATTAATTTTGTTACAGCTGGCGTGTACTGTGATGGAAATTTTGGTACAGTTTGGAGACATTATGAAACAATGTAGGGGAGTTGAAGTGTTATGTAGCCTTCACTGAGCAATTTTCTGCTACCTAAAATTCCGAGTTCTATCTGAAGTATTTCAGATTTATCAGAACACTTCAGAAGGAGTCTCTGCTATGAATTTCTGCCATGTTATTCGTATATGACATTCCAACACAGCAAACTACAGAGCAGGATTCCAACACATACTTGATAACATAATCAGAGAATAGTTTTAAGATATGACTGTCACAGATTGAGTCTCTCCATTGCGATCCATACCACAGAGTGCAAGTCATGCAGGTTCATTACAACTGAAGTTACTTGACATAGAGACCTATTCGTTCTCACATACTCCATGTGCGGGTGGAATAGCAGACGAAGTCAAACCACTCCTCTCTCTCTCTCTCAATTCACATGTCAAGAAAATCAAGAGGTACACATTCACCCTCCTAATGGTGGCCCGTACCATTCTTGCACGTAACATTTCAACATGAGGAACAATCATGAGTGCCTGTTGCTGGATCACAGTACTTCCTGTGTTTAACACCGACCAGAAGTCAGAAATGCTAACTTTGTATTCCAACAAGCACTTGACAACACAACTGAAGAGCAGTTAAGATATGTCCACCATAGGAAGTCCCTTCATAGCAATCAGTATTTCAGGGTACAAGTTGCACAGGTTCACCACACTCTAAAGCTTAAAGTAACATGACAGAGAGAAATATTAGTTCCATATGTAAGTGAAATAGCAAAAGGGGTCAACTACCAGTGATATAAGATATTCTTCTCAATCCACTGTATGCAAGTTTTGTAGAGTATACACAGTCGTCTTTCTAAGGTTTGAGATTTAGCAGAAGTAGCATCAAAGTCTGTAACACCTCACACAACATACACCTCTCATTTCTAATAAACTGTAACGGTATCTGTACAAGAAAATCTGTTATAATAGTATATACAAACGTGTGAGTTACTTTGGCTCAGTTGGTATAGCACTATATTAGCATTTGTAGCAGTAGATTTGTTAGATACAAACAGTAGGCCTCATGACCAATTCAGATAGCAGTAGGTTCCCAACTAACTGTAGGGTTCTCAGTCAGCTGTACCATAGCAACCCACACACTCTTTTGATGGGTAGTGCCATGACTTTTTCAACTAACACCGATTTTCGCTGTAGACATGCCTTGGTGCGATGGGAATTGGATATCGATGCAGACAAGATGTTAAACTTTACCCATCCTTCCTATAAACAGAATATGATGAAATGTCAGGTTTGATATAGAATTAATAAGTGATCCCTCACATAAATTATTAGTGTCCATTGGTCCATCATGGACAGGGGACTCATCTGGTTAAATAATTGTCAATGTCAGTGAAACTCACCAACAGCCATGTAAATTAAGATGTTATTTTATTTTATAGGCTACCTGCTTCATGGTAGCTACAGATATGATGAAGTGGATAGAGGGGTTTTTAGTAGCTTTGCACCAACATGGTCTCACTAGGGTGTTATGGTTAGGCTGAGGTGTTGTGCTTATTTCATTGTTGTATACATCTTGACACAGAAAGGATACCTTCATGAAATGTCACTTGATGTAGCCTTTTGTAGAATGGTTACTGTATTTTTACTGGCTCAGTTCTCTACCGATTTTATTATAAGATGTGTGATGTAGTAGTTACATTGTGGTTGTGCACTTCCTTTTCATAGTGATGACTCCATATAGATGTGATATGTGTTAATATTGATGTTTTAACTCCTGTTAAATGGGATAGGGCGACAGCTGAGGAGTTAATGTTAGTTCTTACTGATCTTCCTTCATGTTTTACAGTATCAACGGTAAGTGTTTCCATAGTCTGATGATCATAATTTTCATGGTTCGATTTCAGTAACAGTGGAGCACTTTTGGGTTTCTTTATTGCATAACTGAATGGGTGAAAATCATAATAGTATCCGTAGCCCCATTTATTGTGAGAAAATCGACCTTAAACATTTCAGTGTTTATATAAAGTCACAGGTTATGTAAAATGCAACAAAAGATTATACAAAGTTTTACACTTGAGGGACACATATATGATAAGTATCTGAAAGTCCTTGGTGTAAGACATCATAGTTTAAAATATCCATAAAGTTCACTTGTAGCATTATGGTTTCAAAATGTCTTCATAAAACTTGTATCTCTATGCCTTTAAAGAATAAACTCTTTCCTCTTACTCGCTTTCATTCACTTCATTACTATCACAGTTGTCAGGGTAGCATTCTTCTGGCTGTGCAGTGTACTGTGAAAAGTGTGAAAGATGATGCTGACCTCTGCCACCCAATGAGGACGACCGCAAGGGTGACCGTGACGTCCTGGTTGATTTTCTGGTGAGCTCTCAATCGGTGTTAGACTGTTATAGCAGTTGTGCTACACTGGAGGAATAAACTGTAACAACGACGCCAAGCCATCAATTTTTGCATGCTTTAAACATACTGGTCCATGTCGAAATAGTGAAAGTTGTTCAGGTATTGTTCCAGACCTACATGGACGTGCAAGATTTATTTTCCGAAGTTGTATGTCTCCATTCAATGTCTCCTTGATGAAGAAAGCTTTTGATTCAGATTTTCTGTATTGCATCCATCTCAGTGTCAACCAGTGAACCTATCGCTTCTCAGTATCTATTTTTCTGTTGATGAGAAGTTCTGCATTTGGTTCTGTAGATAGGAAATCATCTTGCCTTATTTCTTTCACATGAAATGTCAACCTGGCATTTTCTACAAGCTTCATCCAGTTCTTTGGCACAAATATAAACTGGGTTTGCTTTTTCTTCCTCTCAATGTGAGAAAAATCAGCATCATTTTCAAGGTAACTATGTCCAGGCACGAGGAACTTTTAATCAGCAGTTTCAATAGAAGTATGAGGAACAATATCGAACCAAAATCGGGCGATTATTTGATTTTAGTTTTGCCCACCGCAACTGTCACTGTTGGCAATCACATGTTTAATATCAGATGGCAATGATCTTACATACTCCAGTAAGTAAGAACCAATTCCTGAAGGTCCATATGAGGTGGTATTTTCAGATCACATATACACCAAAGCATGATTTGTTCTACAGTCATGTATTCCAAGATTAAATGTCAAAAGCTTTCTATTGTGTTTGTTAGCATTGGAGTGGGCAATGTTTATTCAAAGTCGAAAGTAAGTACATGTGTTCAGCCTTCTTTTGACTTCTGTATATCTCCTTTCTTAGCGGCTCTTGCTTGCTCAACTTTCCTTAGAGGAAGCTCTTTCTCAAGCTTTAGATTGTTAATTTTACTGGTATCTACCTCTGCTTTGATTAAATTTTATAATGGGTCACAAGTATTGTAGGTGACACTCATTACCTTATAAAATGATAGATTAAATTCTGAATTGAACACTTTATGGTAAATGCAGGCCTTCACTGGCAAAATGTTTTCTTCCTCACACTTCCTAGTACAAAGCATATACATTTTTGAGACAGATAACTCTGGCGACAGGAATTTCCTGTGAGGATTATGTTTACAAGAACAGTGACATGTATAATGAGGACAGCTTTTTATGTGGTTCCTTGCGGTAGTGAGGTGATCTTCTGGTACTTTATTTCCAGGAGCATGTTTACCACATCGATCAACCGGAGTTTGGCCTTCCACTCTTGGTTTGTATAATGCAGCGGTGGTAAACTGGCGATTGCTTATAGCTAATGTCTTCAGGAAGAACTCCGTACACACTCGATTACAATCCAAGAAAATGTTTATGTTTTTGACTTCTTACAGTTTTGTTTTGGATGTCTTGGTTTGGTAGCTGAAACACATTTTACTATGAAGGACGTTTCTTGTTGCCAATAACCAATTTTCCAAAACTCTTCATCGACAGTTCTTCGCCTTTCTTCTGTGAAAGTCTTGCATTCATATCGGCAGATATGTCGAAATGGCTGAATGACTCTTTGTAATGTCTCTTGCAGCGGTCTTTCCGCGACATTTTCAGAAATTTTATAAACTATATAACTCAGTACATATCTCGAAATATCTCTTCTTATCTTACCGATTCCTAAGCTTTAATATACGATGATTATCAATGCAAAGTAGTTTCAAGCCCTATTATTCCTTGGAGCGTCCATTTACTCCATGGAATAGCTTCTCTGCTATCTATGTTTTCTCTTATGAAAACAATGAAGGATGCTGGCCGATTAGCCGTGAAAGAAGGAGGATGTATATGTATGCATTGTTGAACTAGTCGCCATCTTAATGAGATTCTGTATGGGAAGGAATTTAATACATGAACTAAACTAAAGTAAGTGTGTTCACATATTATTTAACTGATTATTATTGACAGTGTCTGCTTAATACACTGTGTTGCACGGGATCAGTGGGGAACGGCTGATTTACACTGGACGAAACTACCGTTTTGTATGCTCAAGATATCCAGTTACTTCAAATAAATAGACCAACACAGTCTTACCAGCAGATCTCCGGTCTTCCCCATGTGATCACCGAAAGTTAATAATTATTACAAATGTTTTCAGGAGATCCACTGACAATTTTCGTCGCACAGAGACTTCGAAATTGCTTCACTGCCTTATGGAATTTAAGTTAAGCTCAATTTAATCAGGATAGAACTGTATTGAGCTGTGTGAATGTGATAAGCCTGCTTTGTGAATGAAAATTCCCTTAAGATACGCATGTTTTTACTATCCTGATCAGTGAAGCTAAATCAGGACGGTGTGAGAGAGGTTTTTAAATTTTTTGAATACCACAAAAAAAAATACTAAATTTGGCTTCACTGTGACAGGACACATTTTTGAGCATTACTTAAACATTGTGTGAATTTTATGTTGCATGTGCACGAGAGGAAAGAAGACGAGGCCTGTTCCAGAAGTCACAATTTCGCCACAACCTACGAGAACGTCGTTCAGGCCAGACAGTATACAATTCAATTTTTGTAGATAGAAATTTAGAATAACTATTTAAATGTCTATCGGTTTGAATCAGATTGATTGAGTGCCTGTTGGGTTGAACTTTAGATAGGAAGTGTTTATTATAAGTGAGTATTATGCAAAGTTTAGGTCAGTGACATTATTAACTGAGATGCGAGTGACTTTATATATTTGTTGTTGTGTGTATTAATGTTTTTTACTAGGGCGGGTTATAAAATGGCAATGCAACAGCAGAGCGAATCACAACAGCCCTCAGCTGTTTCTGAGGTTAGTGAAACATTAGACACTAGCTTAACTGAAGTAGTGCCTCGTGGCAGCATTAATCAGGCCCCATAACAAAGCTTAAGTGTTTCGATGTCAGGACGAAATAAACCCATTGACTGTAATCATGCAGCAGTTAACACTGTTAGCCAAAAATGTAACAGAATTAACTAAAGCGCAAATAGAGACTAAAAGGGAAATGAATGAACAATTAGCAGCCAATCAAGTGAAAGTCCAGGAGCAATTAGTAGGTAATCAAACGAAGTTGAATGAGCAATTAGAAGCTAATCAAGCGGAATTAAATAATAAATTAGTAGAGAGTTTTCAGGAACTTGATGATAAATTAAATAAAACTGCGGAAGAATTGAAAATTCAGAATGAAAAGACAGAATTAAAATTAGCTGCTCAAATTGAGCAAGTCACTCAGCAGTGTATTGAAAATGCGAAGAAGTTATCCCTAGAGGTAACCAAGTATGTTGCTACTAAGCTTGATAAGAGCAGGTCGAGTCAATCCCACAGATAGTTCAAGCACAAGAACAGATGCAATGTTCTATGGCGGTAATTCCTGTATTAGTTGAAGTTCAAAATGAATTAAAGCAACAAGTAAATGAGATGTCAGCAGATATGCAGGATTTGAGACAATCACAAGACAAAATTCCGAAGGACATCCAAAATTTGAATAAATCCATAAATAACATAAAGGAGAGACAAGACGAGGTTGATCATAAGGTAAACATTCTCGCAGGAAAATTCTCGCAGTTAAGGTTGGAAAGGCAAAGCATTTCTTCAGACAATATTGAACATACGGTCAGAGCAGCTATACAATCTATGACTGAGAGTTCTGAAGAAAATTTATTTAATAAAGATTTGCGAGAAGCCAGAGAGCAACTAGGCGAAGAACTTAAACAATGGAAAGAAAACATTGAGAGATCTTTAAACCTATCTCGAGAAGATTTGCATTCCACGCAAGGAAATGAACCCATAACAAGATCTATCAACGAAGCTACATTATTTAACCAATCAAGTACAGAAAGGGACATTAATGCACACGTTCGTTTTTGCAATCAACATCAATCACAACACTATAAGGGTAGTCATAATGACTGTAATTGTAAAAGCAATACTGAGGAGAAAATGCTGAAACAACGTCAATTCCAGATCTACAACCCAGACAGGAAAAATGTTCATCCCGTAGTGTTTATAAGAAGTTTTAGGGAAGTATTGCCAAAAAATAGGAGTGAGTGGCAAAAGGTTAGTTTCGTGACCGGTTATATTCAGGGGTCAGGAGCTATATGGGCATCTGATATGATATCAACTTAGGACACATACGAAGATTTTGAACGAGCATTTTTATCCAAATACTGGTCCGAAGGAGTACAAGAACGTTTAAGGCAGGAGGTATTATACCCGGAATCTTTTTCCTTTTCAAGTGGGTCTTTAAAGAAATACTTTGAGAAATATATAAACAAATCGCGGTATTGGGATAAGCCTATGCCTCTACAAGACGTGATTGGCATATTAAAATCTCGACTTCCGGCCAGCATCAGAAATAAAATGTTATATAATAATGAGCATGACCTTGACTCTTTCATGACTACGCATCACACTATAGATATGATCGAGGAAGATGAACATCAGCAAAGGCAACCGGTTATGCAGAGGAGAGCGATTGAGGCGCCAAATATAAACTGGAACGGAAACGGATTTAATAATTATTATACGAGGAATAGACAGAGATTCAACGGAAACAATTGCAACGGAAATGGAAATTTCAATAACAGTGCTGCGAGGGGCAGATTCAGAGACAATCGAACAGGTCGCAGATACAACCCAATGTTTCGAAATGCAAGAGATTATCAGAACCAGCAGTTTTCAAACAATAATAATGCGTACATAAATTCTGACCCTCGATTTGAAGCAAATAACACAACCAGTCATCAACAACAACCAATCATAACAGAAGTAGTAGATGATTCAAGAGGAAATAATAATCGACATTTAAACTGAAGGGGGCCGCTTTCTGCTCCGTAAAGTCGGCCGGGAAATACAAAAGGGCAAACCTGTTTTAAACGAAATTAATTCCGTGGCAATGTTGAGATATAATGAGGGCGAATTAATGACAGATGAATTGACGAGAGACTTAGAGGCCTGTGTAGTCGAAGATAAAAGGGTTCCTGTGTCTGAGATCATCACAGAAGTGGGAGGAATTTTAACCAATGATGTATTGGACACAGCTTCATCTACAGACGTAGTATCTGGAACTTTGTTTCGCAGAATTAGTAAAATTAAGAAAATCCCTGTTCTATCAGTACAGAATTGCCGAGTTCTAGGTGCAGTGGGAGCAAAATCCTGGAACGTCAAGATACAAACGCTTATAGAGATAAAATTGGGAAATGTAGCTAAACAATGTGCATTCCTTGTAGTGGAAAAGTTGTTAGTAGATTGTATTCTTGGCACTGGAACTTTGCAAGCCTGCAATTGCAAGTTGGACTTGGTGGAAGGAAAGGTGCATTTTAAAATCGAAGATCAATTTGTTACACTGATCTTACTGACAAAGGAGGCAGTGTATGAGCGATATTTCCGTGGTGCTGCTGTGTAGTTGATTTGTTCTGAAAATAATAATATGAACTGACTACCGATCAAGTCAATTCAAGTAGAGGATTTCAGACAAACAGTCGAACGGAAGATTGCTGAGTCAGATTGCCTAACGGATAGACAGAGGGAAAAATTATTCAATATATTAACAGAATATGAGTCAGTTTTCGATGAAAAGTCCGGAATTATTTGAGGATATGTTTGTACATTACAGATTAAGCCCCATAAGACATTTTGCCACACACACTATCCCATTCCCTGGCGATTAAAACAACCAATTCAGGAGGAGATACAAAAAATGTTAAACTGGAATCTTATTGAACCGTCGAACAGCCCATATTGTTCTCCGTTGCTTGTTGTACCAAAGCCAGGAGGAAAAGTTCGATTGGTATTAGATGCAAGGGAAGTTAACAAAATTATAGTACCTGTGCACACACATCCGGAGAACATCGATGAGTTAATACAGAAATTTCAAGATGTATCCTATTTATCCAGTATTGATTTGAGAAGTTCGTTCTGGCAAGTCCAGTTAGATAAGGACTCAAGAAAATATACTGATTTTATATATGGAGGGAGAAGCTATCAGTTCAAGGTCGTTCCGTTTGGTCTCAATATTAGCTCTGGAGTTTTTATTTCTGCGTTGGATTATGCCCTTGGGCCAGAACTACGTAGTTGAATAACAATTTTTGTGGACGATCTATTAATTGCCCCTAAAACTTGGGAGGAACATGTACAACTTATTATGAGGATTTTTGCTGTGTTCAAACAAACTGGTATAACTGCAAATCTAAAAAAATCCCAATTTTCTCTACAGAGAATTAAATTCTTAGGACATATGATTAATGCAAAAGGCATTCTTCCAACAGAAGCGAAGATTAGTGCAATAAAAAATTTTCTAACTCCAAGAAACAGAAGACAACTGAAAGGCTTTATAGGCTTGGCTTCATTTTTTCGTCGATTTATTAAAACTCAAGCAATGAACTCTGAAGCACTAAACCGGCTCCTGAGGAAAGATGTATCATGGCAATAGTATAATGATTGTGAAAAGGCTTTTTGTGAAACTAAGGATCAACTGATAAATGCTCCGTTATTATACCACCCTGATATGAATGTTGGATTCTGTTTAGCCACTGATTCATCATATGTGGGATTAGGATCTTGTTTATTTCAAATTAGGTACATCGATGGTGTAAAAACCTTTTGTCCAATTGCATTTGCTAGCAGAGTTTTATCCACCTGTGAAAGAGCATATACCACTACGGAATTGGAAGCTTTTGCAGATATTTGGTCTTTGAAAAGGTTTAATTATTATGTACATGGCTCAAGGATAACCGTTTATTGTGACCACCAATCACTAGCCTTTTTAAGAACTTGTAAGTTGCTGCATCCTCGCTTGTCAAGGTGGACGCTGGCGCTGCAAGAATATCATTTTCAAATTATTCATGTAGCCGGAAAGAAAATATTATAGCTGACGCGTTGTCAAGATCTCCAGAAGGAATAACACCTGAAATGGATGTAAATAATAAGCCAGAATTTCCAGTGCTTCTTCTTCAAGAAAATAATTACAAGTTATATTATATTCATTTATGTAAGACAATGGCTCAACTTCAGAAGAAGGATCGACGATGGAATGTTATAATACGACAATTCAATCAACAAAATCCTACAGTCAATTTGGAATACTACCGGCTTGTGAGTAATTTTTTTTTTTTAAATCTGGGAAGGCTGAGAATCCAAAGTGGTGTGTCTGCATACCTAAAGAATATGAAGAACGATTAATTTGGTTTACGTATTTGACAAGGGGTCATGTTGGTGTTGTAAAGTGTGCTAATAAGATTAGATATTATTGTTACTTCCCAAATATAAGGCGAAAAGTGCACAAAGTCATACAGAAATGTGTTCTCTGCCAAAGGCTAAGCCGGACAACAAGGGAAATAAAACTGCACTTCACTCAACAATACCTGAAGCACCAAGATCACTTATATTTGTGGACCACTTCCTAGAGCCAGAGGTGGTGTTAAGTACATTATTGGATTCTGTGATGTGTTTACAAAATATGTCAAACTATATCCTATAAAATCAGCAACTGCAAGAGCTGCTGCAGTAAAGTTTGTAAATGACTACATTCCTCATGCAGGGATTCCAAAATCTATAATCTCTGACAATGCGAAGATATTTACTGGATATTTATGGAGAAAATTAGTATCACAACTAGGAATAAAACAGATATTTACATCTTGCTACCATCCACAAGGGAATTTAATTGAACGGGTTTTCTGAGAACTAAACAGATTCATGAGAACGTACTGTCATGATAAACAAACCACCTGGATAAACTATTTGACTGAGTTTGAGCAGATTTATAATAATTTACCACATAGTTCTACAAACTTTACCCTGAATGAACTGATGTTCAGAGATAACGAAAGAAACTTTTGGGTAGATAACTTGCCTAAACTCGAGGACACCAAAATGTCATGGGAAGAAAAAATTCGCAATGCTCTCATTAATATTACAGAGAAAGCAAGACAGCGAAAGGAAATTCATGAATCTGGAGAAATTCGACTAACCCTTCTCTTCCAGGAATCTTTAATAGTTGACCATTCCTTAGACTAATTTCGATTGTTTCATGCCACAATCCTGAGTACCTGTTCCTGAGGTTCCTTCTGGTCTCTCAAATCGGTTACGTCTCCTGTCCGGTACGCCAATGCGACGCCTGTCCTCCGTGCCGTGTCCCATGTTCCTCTTCGATCAGTTTCACCGCAGTTCAGCAAGACATCGATGAAGCAAATTTTTCAGAAGATCGTAAAAATTTGCGTGTGTAAAGATTTTTTTTTTTGGCTATGAGGCAGATTATATCTTTCCTATAAATACTAGAATATATCTCAAATTTCTAAATTATTCTGTATTTCCTATCATCTGTGATACCTAGTTGGGGTCTGGCCTCCCTCAGGTTTTCTGGGATATCCCTGTGAAGGCCAGTTCCTGAATAGGTAGACCTGATTAACAACTATAAAAGTCCATCTTCCCTGGTTGTGTACGTGGGATGCGGGTATGCCCCAGTACACGTGAAAGCAACAACTAGGTATCTAGGTAACGAAGATCGGTGTTACCTATACCAAATCTCTTTCAATTCTTGTAACCAAAAAATCTTACTAACTTCTTAAAATTTATAGGAACATATGTTCCACAAATTCTAACGTGTTAGCTAAGCCAATAGTTAGCTCGCAAAGTGGATACATATCAACTTTGCTCGCTGCGAGGGGCGATGTAATGTCTCTTGCAGCGGTCTCTCCGTGATATTTTCAGAAATTATATAACTCAGTAAATATCTCGAAATATCTCTTCTTATCTTACCGATTCCTAAACTTTAATATACGATTATTATCAATGCAAAGTAGTTTCAAGCCCTATTATTCCTTGGAGCGTCCATTTACTCCATGGAATAACTTCTCTGCTATCCATGTTTTCTCTTATGAAAAGAATGAAGGATGTTGGCCGATTAGCCGTGAAAGAAGGAGGATGTATATGTATGTATTGTTGAGCTAGTCGCCATGTTGATGAGATTCTGTATGAGAAGGAATTTAATACATGAACTAAACTATAGTAAGTGTGTTCGCGTATTATTTAACTGATTATTATTGACAGTGTCTGCTTACTACGTTGTGTTGCATGGGATCAGTGGGGAACATCTGATTTACACTGGACAAACCTGCCGTTTTGTATGCTCAAGATATCCAGTTACTTCAAATAAATAGGCTAACACGGTCTTACCAGCAGATCTCCGATCTTCCCCATGTGATCACCGAAAGTTAATAATTATTACAAATGTTTTCAGGAGATCCACTGACAATTTTCGTCGCACCGAGACTTCGAAATTGCTTCACTGCCTTATGGAATTTAAGTTAAGCTCAATTTAATCAGGATAGAATAGTATTGAACTATGTGAATGTGATAAGCCTGCTTTGTGAATGAAAATTCCCTTAAGATACGCATGTTTTTACTATCCTGATCAGTGAAGCTAAATCAGGCCGGTGTGAGAGAGGTTTTTAAATTTTTTGAATACCACAAAAAAAATATTAAATCTTGCATGCATAATTTTTCCTTTCGTAGATGTATATTCTTGTCCCAGGTTCCTTAGGCGTTTTCCTTTATTCACTTTCCATGACTCCTCATTCCATTTTCTCTTTTTTGAAACAATATTGTCTTGAGTTTCTTCATGAGCGGCTTCTACACACAATTTTTCAACTGTGTTATGAATTTTTTATTGTCAGGCTTTTTTTCTGGCTTGCTATGATGTTCGTTTTCATCGGAAGATAATGCATCTGGATAGAAAAGGAAATATACCATTGAAGCATCGATATAAAGCAAATATCTATATAAATATCAGTTTCATATGTAAAATTTCCAGAATAATCTCGTCGTTTTGGTGAATGCAATTGTGTTAAAGGAATGGTAACGTACCTCAAATATGTTAAGCATTTCAGTGACATATCGGTACAAGTGACAATATTATCATGACAGTGTTTTTCACATGGAACATAATTTTTATTGACAGTACGGAGAAGTTGTTATGCTAGTTTGATGTGATGTGATGTACTAAAGACAGTTTGAGACATTTCTAAAGGCCACAAAAAGCATTGAAAATTTCAAAACAAAACCTTACACAGTCACTAAAATGGTACACAAAATGCTTGAACTTTGGTTTCCTTGAGCAGGAACGTAGTCTTTGTCTGCGGCTAAATCATCATCTGATAAATCTTCATCAGTCGTTTCTGAACGACAATGAATACCTGAAAGGTAGAAATACTCATTTCTGATCGAGATTTCGTCAGCGATTGATAGCCTAAATTGCGATTCTTTGGAGAGTCCGCCACGTTGTTGCTTGTAACGTCCTGTCACTGCCTATCGATTGTGATTCGATAAATGTAGCTATACCACGTGCCGATAAATGGTAGACATTAACAGAAGACACCTGGCTCTTTGTGCAACTGAAAAGTATCCCTTGTTTCGTTGTTGAAAGTACACTTAACTCAGTTTTGCAAAAAAATGTAACTTACAATATTATGGTTTTCATCCATTCAATTGGACCAACACACTTGTGTTCAGTTAGAAATATTGGATTTCCTGTATTGAAGTAGTTTTGACTTGAGGTCGAATAGGTTTTTGCATTGCATTTTACAATTATTGGTCAACATATGACGTCTGTTTTAAGAACAGATCAGTTTGTCCCTCACATGATAGTCTTTGTCAGTGGGTGCTCATATCATTAATGCAACAGGACTTTTTTGTTGAAGTGGTTGTCATATGAGAGATCGATTTGACCCACAATAGGACTCCGTGGTTTTATGGTTTTGGTTGTGAATACCTAGCTGGCTGACACAGTTTAGGCTTCCATCATTTGTTTGACAATGCATATTACCTGATACTAGGCTTTAGAGGAGTTTCGCCATGGTATAGTCGATTCTGTGAACGAGACATGTAGTTTGTTAGCGACTAATTTTATTCTGCCATTACTATATGGCCATTTTAATTTAGCTAGCATATCCCATGACGAATTGGGCACGTCAGTGTCTAGTCATATGTCACTTCTGGGACTTATTTGAGTAACTTTCATATTGCTACTCTGGGGTTTTTCTTTCGATGATAGGTGTTACTTTTATTCATCCATATTTATACACATCTATATTAATTTAAGCCTTCATATGTTTGACCATTATATTTCTGACAATATACATATTTCTACACCTATAATTTTGCTGCATGAGAATCTTAGTATGAATGTACTTTTTTACCATTACAGTAATCCATTGATTTATTTGGTTAAGACATACAACATGTCTCCTACATGTGAGATCGTAGATCTTGGTTGTTTCTGCAGCCCTTTGTATCCCACTTCATAGCAGTCTTCCCTTTTGGTAGGCAGCATGTTTTCATTAGTGACCATGTTTTCAGTTTCTTATCTTATGCACTATTTTTATACTTAAGACAATGAAGTGTTTTACTGCTTACTTACGGTGGAAATGCTATTATCTATTGTCAGCTACCACTTTTTAGCCAGTTGCATTTCTAGACCCAAACTGACACATTCTCCAGTTCACTTGTGGGAATTCTATATGTCTTGACTGCATCTTATAAGTATAATTTGGACCCTGATAGTTTATCAGCGTGTCAACCTTGTCCTTACTTCTGTACATAGTAGGCAGACAGCTGTGATGTTCTTTCTAGAGATACGTTTTGGTGTTCACGGGGTCTGATATTGACCTGCCATTAGTTATAAAATTTGTGCGTTTATAGGCTACCACTGTGGGATATAATCTATACATATTCGGATATACACTAACACTTTCTTTCATTGCCTTGGGCTACTCCTTTACTGGCCATGCTTTGAGTACTTCTTAATATGGTTCCTGCTAACAAACTCTTTTTCACCCACAATAGGTACCCTTTTGGAGTGCAACTACGTTACTCACTTTGTGGGCTTTAACTATGATGATATGATGGTCTTTGCACATTCATTTACCTTTTTTTCCATACCCACGTTACCTATAGGCACATAACTTGCTATATCTTATTATTTTAGATGGGTTCATCATCTATAGATAGGTCGTTAGGGTATTGCCTTACACTCCCAGGGAAATACATTATGTGACCAAAAGTATCAAGACACCGCCAAAAGTATCCGTTTTTTATATTAGGTGCATTGTACTGCCACCTACTGCCAGGTACTCCATATCAGCGACCTCAGTAGTCATTAGACATCGTGAGAGACCAGAATGGGACTTGGGGCACTCCATGGAACTCATGGACTTCGAGCGTGGTGAGATGATCGGGTGTCACTTGTGTCATACGTCTGTACACTAGACTTCCACACTCCTAAACATCGCTAGGTCCACTTTTTCAGATGCGATAGTGAAGTGGAAACCTGAAGGGACATGTACAGCACAAAAGCGTACAGGTCGACCTCGTCTGTTGACTGACAGAAACCACTGATAGTTTAAGTGGGTCATAATGTGTAATAGGCAGACATCTATCCAGACCAAGACACAGGAATTACAACTGCATCATAATCCACTGCAAGAACTATGGTAGTTATGTGGGAGGTGAGAAAACGTGGATATCATAGTCGAGTGGGTGCTAATAAGCCAACATCACGGTCGTAAATGCCAAACGACACCTCGCTTGGTGTAAACATTGGACGAATGAACAGTGGAAAAACGTTGTGTGGAGTGACGAATCATCTTACCAATGTGGCGATCTGATGTCAGGGTGTGGGTATGGCTAACGCCTGCGGAACATCATCTGCCAGCATGTATAGCGCCAATGGTAAAATTCGGAGGCGGTGGTGTTATGGTGTGGTCATGTTTTTCATGAAGTCGATACCTCTCCTCAGTGCAGCACTCCGTGAAGAATGGGCTGGTATTCACCAAGAAACCTTCCAGCACCTGACTGAATGTATGCCTGCGACAGTGGAAGCTGCCATCATGGCTAAGGGTGGGCCAACGCCATATTGAATTCCAGGATTACTGATGGATGGCCCCATGAACTTGTAAGTCATTTTCAGCCATGTGTTTGGATACCTTTGATCACACAGGGTAGTATGACATTGTCGGCTGAGAACTTGGAGGACTCCCCATGATTAAGTAGGACTTGAGATCCTTGTTGGTTTGTTTCACTGTGGTAATGCCGACCTGTTAAGTAATGTAAAGGAAACCAAATTATACCTTTTTACTTCGATTTGCTGCATAATCTAGGCCCGCAAGGTATTTGTGAATATTCATAGCATGGTCTTTGCTTCCTATATTTCTCTTAATACGTCGACTGCCGTTGGGTTTTGCATCAATCTTTTTTTTATGTTGTGACAACTACAGTTCAAGTCTTTTATCTTGGCGGCTCGCGCATGCTCGCCCAGACGCGGGAGATTGCTGCGTTGCCAAACGACGCACGCGCCAAGAGAAGCAGCGCCATAGTATAGCATAGTTCGCAAACTTACGTTTAGGGGGGAGCGCGCAGTTTATGAAGTAAAGCCACCACGGTGAATTAACCCTTTCGCTGCTACAGAGACATGCTCCCCGCATTTCGCACTGTGCGCGATTTTGTCATCACTGCACTGCTCGCCTCTACTGACACATGGTGTTCTGACTGCTTTGACACATGTATCATTCGTTTTCACAAAAACTATTTGGACCAAAAATTTGTTTTTTACACATCTTCTTGACTGATACCTTCCCCCCATAAATTACTTAATTTTGTTTCGATGTTCAACGCAATTATTGTACAGCATTAAATGAAGTAAACCATGGCACGAAATTTTGAAGAGTTTGCAGAGGTAAAAGTCCATAGAGTATACTTTCCGTATGGTCGATTTTCGTTGCCACAATGTTGAGAATGAAATATGGACAAGATACCTAAATTTCATATAAAATTTACTGTATAACAATATCTCATTTAATTTAAGTACCAGCTAGGTGTCGTATGTAATACTGAGAAATATTCCGTCTTTATACCAGAATCATTTCGCTTTTTTCTGAAAAGTTCTGATTAAAACAAAATTGGAGAAGTACACAAAACTGAATTGTGGACGTAATAAAACATAGAAACTAAAATATATTGTCAGTGAGGCGCAGTGCGCAAACAGTTTCTGTTTGTCACAACGGACAGCAAATACTTGCCAAAACATAGATCAGTTGACGAAAACATTGAAAATGATGATGTTGCCAAAGCAGCAAAGCAAAAAATTGCGTCAGACAATCAAGTAGCTCGGAGATGTACGAGCCGAAATTCTGCTCTAAATAATACTTCTAATACGGTCGCAAAGAATATATCTCAATATGAATAGTAAAACAGCGACTGCGGAAGAGAAGATATACAAACAAAACAGATAACACGAATATTCTATGTGTGCCTTTTCATTGTTTTTAGTTGCTGAGAGAAGAAATATTGGAGGACAAAATTAGAAAAACCAAAAACTTATTACGATTATAATGAAGAGACAAAGCACTAGAAATTTCAAAAAATTACATTCAAATGAATAAAATTCATGAAGTAAGACATTTCGATATTTTTTTTAAATAAAGAAGATATTAAGCACTAAACAAGGTTTGAACTCAGAGCCTTTCGCTTAGAAACCAAACACCGCAACCACTACACTAATGCATCTCGTCCCTCAAAATAAGACCTGAAGGACTCTAACATATCATGCAAAATATCAACAAACACTGTTGCTGTGACTATGAATTATTCACGCTTCGACGAAGTACAATAGGAAATACACAATTACCACTGTTCTTTATTGTGAAGAAGCTGTTCGTGAGAATGATACAAACACCTTTCCATGCTATCAATTGAATTAGGAGGCTTATTGCTTGTTTGGTTTAATTAATTAATAGAATATGAAGTAATTGGTATAAAGAATGCTTTTTCCAAACTTTCTATAAAAGAAAGTCTGCTATCAACACATTGCTTTTGTTCAATTACTTTATTTATGACTGAACATTTCTAAAACTGAAGTCACTCGTCCATCCGTGCTCTGCACTGCAGGCGAGAGCTCTGGCAACGTCGTTCTCTGCTCATTGGCTGACTGTGTTTTGTGATATCAGATGTGCAGAACGAACCTAAACTCGGCCACTGTCATAAATGGCGCGCACTATGATTATATCACCAGTTGTGATAGTACCTTGGTCATAAATATGTATAATATTAGACTTCATAGATAACTGTGTGACTTTCCTTTAAAGGAAGATAGGTCCTCATATATACTAAGAGTTTCCTCATCTTTAAGAATTTTATAAGATATATATATATATATATATATATATATATATATATATATATATATATATATATATATATATATACAGGGTGGTCCATTGATAGTGACCAGGCCAAATTTCTCACGGACTAAGCATCAAACGAAAAAACTACAAAGAACGAAACTCATCTACCTTGAAGGGTGAAACGAGATGGCACTACGGTTGGCCCGCTAGATGGCGCTGCCATAGGTCAAACGGATATCAACTGCGTTTTTTTAATATAGGAACCCCCATTTTTATTACGTATTCGTGTAGTACGTAAAGAAATATGAATGTTTTAGTTGGACCACTGTTTTCACTTTGTGACAGATGGCACTGTATTAGACACAAACGTATAAGTACATAGTATCACGTAAAATTCCGCCAGTGCGGACAGTTCTTGCTTCTTGATACATTACCCGTGTTAAAATGGACCATTTATCAATTGCGGGTAAGGTCGATATCGTGTTGATGTATGGCTATTGTGATCAAAATGCCCAACAGGCCTGTGATATGTATGCTGCTCGGTATCCTGGACGACATCATCCAAGTGTCCGGACCGTTCGCCGGATAGTTACGTTATTTAAGGAAACAAGAAGTGTTCGGCCACATGCAAAACGTCAACCAAGACCTGCAACAAATGATGATGCCCAAGTAGGCTAATCCGCATATCAGTAGCAGACAAATTGCGCGAGAATATGGAATCTCAAAAACGTCGGTGTTAAGAATGCTACATCAACATCGATTGCACCCGTACCATATTTCTACGCACCAGGAATTGCATGGCGACGACTTTGAACGTCGTGTACAGTTCTGCCACTGGTCGCAAGAGAAATTAGGGGACGATGACGGATTTTTTGCATGCATTCTATTTAGCGATGAAGCGTCATTCACCAACAGCGGTAACGTAAACTGGCATAATATGCACTATTAGGCAACGGAAAATCCACGATGGCTGCAACAAGTGGAACATCAGCGACCTTGGGTGCAGCATTATGGAAGGAATGGTTGATTGACCCTCATATATTATCGATGGCAATCTAAATGGTGCAATGTATGATTTCCTACGTAATGTTCTACTGATGTTACTACAAAATGTTTCACTGCATGACAGAATGGCGATGTACTTCCAACATGATGGATGTCCAGCACATAGCTTGCATGCGGTTGAAGTGGTATTGAATAGCATATTTCATGACAGGTGGATTGGTCGTTGAAGCATGACCCACACATTCACCGGATCTGATGTCCCTGGATTTATTTCTGTGGGGAAAGTTGAAGGATATTTGCTATCATGATCCACCTACAACGCCTGACAACATGCGATAGCACATTGTCAATGCATGTGCGAACATTACAGAAGGCGAACTACTCGCTGTTGAGAGGAATATCGTTACACATATTGCCAAATGCATTGCAGTTCATGGAATCATTTTGAGCATTTATTGAATTAATGTGGTATTTGGAGGTAATCATGCTGTAACAGCATGCGTTCTCAGAAATGATAAGTGCACAAAGGTACATGTATCACATTGGGACAACCGAAATAAAACGTTCAAACGTTCCTATGTTCTGTATTTTAATTTAAAAATCTACCTGTTACCAACTTCATCTAAAATTGTGAGCCATCTGTTTGTGACTATTACAGCACCATCTATCACAAAGCGAAAAAAGTGGTTCAACTAAAACATTCATAGTTCTTTACGTACTACACGAATATGTAATAAAAAATAGGGGTTCCTATTTAAAAATGCGCAGTTGGTATCTGTTTGATCTATGGCGGCGCCATCTTGCGGGTGAACCATAGCACCATCTGGTTTCCCCTTTCAAACTATACATGTTTCTGTCTTTGGAGTTTTGTCCTTTGATGCTTATTTCGTGAGATATTTGGTCCGGTCACGATCAATGGACCACCCTGTATACGTGTAATGACAACAGCGAGTAGTTCGCCTTCCGTAATGTTCGTACATGCATTGACAATGCGCTGACGCATGTTGTCATGCATTGTCGGTGGATCACGATAATATCCTTCAACTATCCCCACAGAAAGAAATCCGGGGACGTCAGATCTGGTGAACGTGCAGGCTGTGGTATGGTGCTTCGACGACCAGTCCATCTGTCATGAAATAAGCTATTCAATACCGCTTCAACTGTACGTGAGCTATGTGCTGGACATCCATCATGTTGTAAGTACATCGCCATTCCGTCATGCAGTGAAACATCTTGTAGTAACATTGTTCATTTCTTGGAAATGGTGTGTGCGCTTGTGGTTATTTCGATGCTGTGTCAGAAGACCTCCAATTTTACAGTCTGGGACCCATTGTTTACCCATCATAACAGGCTTATTCAGCAGAGAGGAAATCCGTCTATCAGTACCTGCTGATAAGGTAAGTTCATTATAAAACACTTCTCCATTTATTCAGAGCTGAGTGTAGTTTAGTGAAAATTTTTGTATGTTTACACATCTGTACTAAGCATCAACAAACTTCACTTTTGAAAAAAAAATCTCTTTTACACAGGTTTCTTGACTAATTGAGTCCAACTCCATTAATGACTTATTTCTCATAAAGTGCCTGCTTTCGTATGCTGTTACTCTCTAAACAAATCGTTGTTTACATAGTTACAATTTTTATATGTTCATGTATTACATATTATTGAAGATATTCCACTCACACTTACTTCATATTGAGTTTCATTTTGGGAATATTTAACACTCTGCATTCGCTTTGATTACTTTCATTAACAGTCATATCAGTTGAGACGTAACAGTCTAATTGGACCCATTTAAACACGTAAATTTTAACGATGGACAGTAATTGCAGACATAGAGGTGTATCCAAATATGTACTTGTGAAAAAGTTACGAAGAAAATAATTACAGAATCTTAATTACACTAATTTGTAGAAGTCTGTTAATGGGTAGGAACATTTTATATGGAATGAATGTTCTGTAATCAGTAAATATAACAAGTGTATTGTTAACATTTGATACATAAGCGTTTATACAAGCTTCAATTAATGTATGGACTAGAATTCATTCGTGTTCAATATATAAGAGACAAGGTAATTATTGGAATGTGTTATTTGTTTTAGGATGAGAGTTTTAATTGTAATGTACTCAGAAAATCATTTTAAACAATACTGAGGATTGTTCGGTATTGTTAAGAAAGTATAACTAGTTACAGCCATGTTAGCAGGGGGATTAGTCTGGTTTTGGTTTTTGAGCAGTAAGCATGTAGCTGCTTAATTTGTATTGTAAGTATGTTACCAGTTGTTTCCATTATACAAAGATGCTTTGATTTTGAAATTACTACAAATATCTTCTAGAAATTAAATACAGGTTTATATATTCATTTAACTTTATAGTTATATTTACAGTAACTGAAAGAAACCAGAACTATGGCTGTGACAGATCGTCTGCACCGATAAGTATATGATATTAAATTAAACTTATGCTTAGTAACGTGTTATGTGGTGGAGGATCTGGGATACAGTGTAATTCTGTAAACTAATCTTGTATTTTGTTTCAGAGTTAATTTGTTTGTCGAAGTATTCTGGATATTTCTTTTCTGACGATGGCACAATAAAGAAAATGAGCAACTCTACAAAGAAGTACTTAATAATGTTTATGTAAAACGCAAAGTGGAAAAACTAACTGTGAGTACAAAATATATTTAATAATTTACTTGTGAAAAATTTCAGCTGCATTATCAGTATGGAAAACAATAGGGAAGTTGGCAATAATGGGGAGGTTAATAGAAACATGCAAAATAGCGTAGATATTACTGATAATAATGCAGTTAATTGGGACTATGAATTCATAGTGGATAGTGATCACAGTAGCGAATGTTCACCGTTTTGTGGATTTGAATCAAATGTATCTACCTTAGATAGATTAGTTCAGTTAATGGAAGAAAGATCAATGATGAACAAAAAAGATCATTCGATGCACAAAAAAGGTCAATCGAAAAACCGTTTGATGAACAAAAAAGATCAATTGATGAACAGAAAACATTTCTTGATTCAATAGATAAAAAATTAGACAAGCATGGAACCCAAATTCGTTAGACAAAGGAGTGTTTAGAAAGATGCTGGGAAAAGGTAGATGAGAATACCAGACATGTGTCGAATATAGAAGGGAAAATTAGTATCTTAAAACAGGAACACAAAAAATTTGAAGAGAGGTTAGATTCTGGGGATAATTTAGAATAAATGCAAGTGCATAAGTGCAACAATTAAAAGAATTTAGTAAAGAGGTCGTAAAGTAATTTTCAGAAACTGGGAATAGCATACAAAATTCCACAAAAATCGCAAATGGCAATTTTGCAGAATTTAAGGACGATGTAGGTACTTGTTTAGGTCAAATTTCAAACTTCAAATCAAAATTCCAAGAAATCGAAGATTCGGTTGTTACGAAATCTTTCAGTAATTACAATCCATAGTGGAACAATTTCAATGTTAAAACTTTTTCAGGGGAAGGGAATATATATCCAGTTGATTTCATGTGCCAGATAAAGGATAATTTTGATTATAAAATGAGTGACAATTTGAAAGTAAAATTTTTTAAAAGATTTTTAGATGGGGAGGCTTTGTCATGGGCGAAACAAGCAATCAAACCTGAAATGTCGTTTAATGAGGTAGAATGTGCTTGCATGAACAAATTTTGGTCAGAGATCAGACAAGCCAGAATTACGTCAGAATTTTTGAATGGCCCATACTTCAAGCAGGGTAGTGGTCGCATGAAAACCTTTTGTGAACAACACCTACGAACTTTAGTACATCTTAATAAACGACTCGATGAAATGATCCAAATTGAAGCATTGAAACGTAGACTGCCAAATAGAGTTCAGTGGAGTCTTGCCTATGGATCTGACAACACAATTGAACAGTTTCTTAGATATGTAGACAAATTGGACTTAGCATGGGAAAGAAATGACAGATTAAATGACAGATGATAGCAGAAATAACAATAACAGAGCTTTCGATGATCATTTTAACACTAGATTCAGAAATGATGACAGAAGAAATGGGGAGAGAAGTGATAGGCAGAAACCAGAGAATAGAAATTTTTAACCAGGAAATAGGCAGTGGGGACAAAATCAAGGAAACAATAGTAACAATTTCGAAAATAGAAGAAATGGTCTGATAAACTAAGACCTGCCCCTTTTGGAGCCTGCTGAAATGGGACAAATAGACACAGGGATTATAATCAGGCACAGTGTTGTAAATTCAGAAGGGGAAGAGGAAGAACGAGTAGGAAGTACCAAAACTTTGTACCCAGTACACAATCTGAAGTAAATAAAATAATGTTTGTTAGGGCATTTTGAGAAATTTTTTAATCTAAAATCAAAGAATAACAAAAGAGTAGAAAATCTGAATTTTATTTAGAAGAAAACACATTGGTAATTTATTTAACTGTGGTAATGCAGTAGTTGTTGCTGATAGTAATGAGAACAGATCTGATGAGTATGGTTTAGTGAGAATGTTGAGGGACTGTGAAATGAGTGAAAAAGCTGATACTGGTGCTGTACGTGTGGAAGCTGATGTTCATGTGCTTGGCAATGAAAATGAGAATGAGAGCATAATTCCAGGTGAAATTCCAGTAGACAATAGACAGAAAAATGAGGATGTCATAGAACAGAGTGGTCACAGTGTTGAGGTTGTTGAAGAAGGGTGTGAAGAGATAAATGAGCTTTGTGTTGAAAATAATATTAAGTGTGATGATAATGTTTCTGATGAGAATGTGTCAGATGATGGAGATAATGATGTTGATGATGATATGTTACTTACAGAATTAGATGGCATGGTATATGTAGGAGTTAGAGTTGATGATTTGATGCTGAATGATTCTGGAAATTCTGATATGTGTTCGAGTAATAATTTAGAAACCAGAAGATCAGTGCCAGATAGATCAATATTGCCAGTTGATATTAGTGATGTTGTGTCTGAATGTGTTTGTAAAATCGGAAAAGAAGATTTAATTAGTGATAGAGTTCTAAGTGTAGTTAGTGACTATAGTAGCAAATATCAGTATGGTGATCAAAAGTGTAGTCTGATTACAGGGATGCAAGAGACTAACAGTGATGGTTATTGTAAGGAAGGGGAAGAATTTGATATTAATGAGGATAGTGTTGATTATTAAAGTGAACTGGTAGTGAAAAAAGTGTCGGAAACTGAATGCCTTAATGCAGAGAACAGGCGAGAGCTTGAAGACTTTTTGTGGGATTATAATGATATATTTGATGTAAAAACTGGAAGAGTAAAAGGCTATCAATGCAGGCTAAAATAGAAAGCTCATGACCCATTTTTCATAAAACCGTATGCTATCCCTATCTGTAAAAGAAAGGGGGGAGAAAGAGAACTTCAAAAAATGGAAAGGTGGAAAATAATAGAAAGAAGTTGTAGTCCTTACAATAACCCATTAGCGGTAGTTTCGAAATGAGATGGGGGTATGCGTTTAGTGCTTGACTCTAGACATCTGAATAAATATTTGGAGAGAGAAACTGACCACTGTGGAAGTATAGATGAACTACTAAACATGTAAAATGTATGACTAGCCAAGAATTAACTTCATGCTTTCATCAGATTGAACTAGAAAGTGATTCTAGAAAGTACACTGCATTTTTGTTTTATGGGAAATGTTTTCAATATTATGTTATACCATTCGGTTTAAGTGTATCTGTGGCAGAATTTAATAGGGGATTGGAAATTTGTTTTGGGTAAAGAACTCTTGGAAAAGTTAATTATTTATGTGGATGACATTTTGGAATCAAGTAAGACCTAGGAGGAACATACTCAAATTTTAAAGGAAATTGGAGAGAAAATGAGACAGGGGGTATGACTCTGAAATTAGAAAAATGTAAATTTGCAATGAAACAATTAAAATTTCTTGGCCATTGCATTGATGAAAAAGGGATTTTGCTTCATGGAGAAAAGATAGAAACCATCACAAAATTCCAAAAACCTAGAAATAAAAAAAGATTTAAAGTCTTATTTTGGATTAGTAAACTTCTATCAAAAATACGTGAAAACATAGGCACTTACTGCACCATGTTTGAACAAACTGCTAAGAAAAAATTCAGTGTGGGATTGCTCTGATGAATGCCAGTTAGCTTTTGATAGAAGTAAGAAAGAATTGTCAGAAAGTGAAATCCTTCATAGACCTGATTTACCTTTAACATTTTATCTGATGACCAACAGTTGTGATTATGGACTGGGAACACATTTATTCCAAGACAAAGAAATTAACAGGAAAATTGAACATCACTCTATAGCATTTGTAAGCAGAACCTTACAAAAACGTGAGAATCATTGCATGATAACAGAAAAGGAACTTTTGGCACTTGTATGGGATTCAAAAAAATTAATAATTAGTTGTTTTGGCATGAAGTGAAAGTTTATACAGATCATAAAGCGTTAACTTACTTACAAGAGTGTAAATTGTATCATGGGAGAATTATCAGGTTGTCAATGTACTTACAGAAGTTCAAATACACAGTTCATTTTTTAAAGGAAAGAAAAATGTCATCGCTGATGCCCTGTCAAGAATGCCAGTGGGGAATGGGAATGATAATGAAAACAACGGTCAGGAGAAAAAAATTAAAATAATTTATTTTAAAGCTGACAGAGAGGAAAGTGAAATTAGGAAACTCTGTAATAAGTTGAGAAGATATCAAAATGATGATCATTGGAAGCTTGTTAAAAGTTATTTAGGGAAGAAAGGTCATGAGAAAGTGCAAATGTATTATCAGGTCTTCAAAGGTATTCTATTTTATAGACACAGCACAGATAGTGATGCCTGGAGAGTTTGCTGGCCAGATTCTCACATAAATACTTTGATAAAATACACACATGAAAGCTTCAGACACTGTGGTGCATTGAAATGTATTCAAAAGACACAAGAATGTATATATTTTCATACCATATCTAGGAGAGTTAGGACCATACTTGCCTGGTGTGACAGATGCCAAAGAACAAAAGTTAGTAATAAAACCAATAAGGGACTTTTACAGAACGTGGTACCACATAAACAGTTGGATTTGGTAGGAATAGATTTGTATGGTGAACTTCCAAGAGTTAAAGGAGGTTTCAACATATTTTTGTTATTGTAGATTTATTTTCTAAGTATGTGAAATTTTATCCTTTAAAGAAAGCAACTAGTAAGAAAATAGCTACTAAATTTGTGAAAGACTACTTCATTAAAGTGGGTATACCAAAAGCAATTTTATCTGACAATGGGAGCCAATTTACTTCGAAATTTTGGAAGGAATTTTTAGAAGAACATAACATCAGACCTATCTTAATATCATCCTATTCACCTAACTGCAACCCAACTGAATGGTAAATGGGGGAAATTGGTAGATTATGTAGAACTTACTGTCAGAAATATCACGCAAATTGCTTATGTTATATTAATGAATTTGAAGATGTTATGAATAGCCTACAACATACCACCATAGGGTACTCTGCTTATGAGATCATGTTTTACCAAAAACCACCTTACCTAATCCAAGAACTTATAGAGTTTCCAGTTTGTAAAAGCATTACAGCAGCTGAAAGAGAGGAGGTAGTTAGAGGAACTATGAAAGATTATTATGAAAAAAGAAAGAAATGGCATGATGAACAAATAAAAAACACAGAATTCAAAGTTGGAGGTCTAGTTCTGACAAAAAGTTACACAAAATCTAAAGCACTAAACAGAAAAATAGAGAAATTTTTTTATATTTATTGTTTTTCCTCAGGAGGTTGCAAGCTCTTTTTGAAATTTGGGGGTTAGCGAACCCAAGGTTCTGTGCTGGTGTGACTCTTTCCTTTTCAAGTCACATCCTCTCCTACTTTTCTGTACAAACTGACCTTCTTCCACATTCTGTTTTGGACCAACAGTTAGAGACTGAATGCCAAAAGGAATTGGTGCACATATCTCATACTAAGCCAGCTGCCTTTTCCTGGTTATCTGAATTCATGTACAACCTCTAGGCGAGTTTAATAATGTGTGGTTTAATAATGCAACATATGTATGAATTTTGAGGATAGTTGGCGTGATATTTACTTATTATGTCTGTGCAATTAAAATGAAGCTCTGTTACTTTATATTTTGGCTATAATACTCTCATTGTGCTGATAATGTTATACTCTGATTCTGCTGATAACATTATACTCTCATTGTGCTGATAATGTTATACTTTCATTATGCTTATAACTTGGTAAAAGGTTGACACATGTATGAATTTTGAGGAAATTGAGTGAAATTCACTGTTGGTGTCTGCATAGATATAGTGAAACTTTGTCACTTTGCAACTGGGATGTTATTACAATTAGGTTAGACTGTTGTAGTCTTATATATGTGTTCTCATTTGGCTTGTGCGGTTACTGTCTATAGCAATTATGTGAAAGTCACTGGATAGATGTTGATTTACTATCAGGTATGAAAATATTCTATGTCATGATCTTGTTCTTAATATGCATTGGATCTACTGTGTAATTGGCAAAGGAACATTTCTCAGAAAGAAATATATTGTTTTTATATTACTATAATGGCTACATCTGTGGAGCACGAGGAACATGGAAAGTTTTGTTGGAGATAGTTATTGGGACAGAAATGTTTCTTATTCCCAAGTTTTGATATTCACACAGTTTTATTTTCATGTTTTTTCTACCGCTTCAGTGAGCATTATGATCAACCATTGGTGGTCTTATTTAACTGTTCTTTTGCCAACTTACTACTATAAGATAGGGATGATGTTTGCTACATGTCTGGTATCTGTTTATGTCTTGCTATCTCCTTGGTATAGATACGAGGTGTTCTTTGTCACAATGTCTACACAAATCTGAAAAATCGATTAGGTTTCTAAGCATTGTAATTTGAGATTTCCATAGACAAGTGTTAGCTTACAATCTGATTTCTAATGAAAACTGGTTAAATTTCCCCATTATCTTATTGAAAATACTCTTATGTAATAAGTAGCATAGGAAAAACTAAAGATGGAGGTTTTGTATTCATGGTATAGTTATTATTCTTGCAGACATCTACTATCAACTGAAATCTAGTTGATTCATTATTACATAACTGATGAGAAAATATATACACATATACAATAACCTTAGAATGGGCGAACTAACCATTTTTCTCCTAATTTTGTTGTGGCCCATTCATATGTAACTAGTGGTACTTTACCCTTTGCCTTAAACTATGTGGGAATTTACCTTACCTATGCCCAATCTTCTGAGCTGTCGGATCTGATGATCATGCATTATGTCAAATGTGGTGATGATCAACGAGAAATCTGTCAGCTAGTTGTTGAGCAATATGTGCTCTGGAAGGAACCTACTGATACTCAGTTCACTAATGTAAATTGAACTCTACAGCATCATCCGCAAAAAGCCTCAGTGAACTTCCGATGTTATCCACACGGTCGTTTATATATATTGTGAATAGATACGGTCCTATGACACTTCCCTGCAGCACACCTGAAATTACTCTTACTTCAGAAGACTTCTCTCCACTGAGAATGACATGCTGCGTTCTGTTATCTAGGAACTCTTCAATCCAATCACACAATTGGTCTGGTAGTCCATATGCTCTTGCTTTGTTCATTAAACAACTGTGGGGAAATATATCAAACGCCTTGCGGAAGTCAAGGAACACAGCATCTACCTGGGAACCCGTGTCTATGGTCCTCTGAGTCTCGTGGACGAATAGCGCGAGCTGGGTTTCACATGATCGTCTTTTTCGAAACCCATGCTTATTCCTACAGAGTGGATTTCTAGTCTCCATAAAAGTCATTATACTCGAACATAATACGTGTTCCAAACTTCTTCAACTGATCGACGTTAGAGATATAGGTATATAGTTCTGCACCTCTGTTCGACGTCCCTTCTTGGAAACGGGGATGGCCTGTGAACTTTTCCAAACTTTTGGAACGTTACGCTCTTCTAGAGACCTACAGTACACCGCTGCAAGAAGAGGGGCAGGTTCCTCCGCCTGCTCTGTGTAAAATCTAACTGTTATCCCATCAGGTCCAGCGGCCTTTCCTCTTTTAAGCGATTTTTATTTTTTTTTTTTATCCTCTGTCATCTATTTCGATATCTACCATTTTGTCATTTGTGCGACACTCTGAAACAGCTTTGAAAAAAGACGTTTAGTATTTCGGCCTTTAGTCTGTCTAGAGGATCTATTTCAGTACCATTTTGGTCACAGAGTGTCTGGACATTTTTTTTGATCCACCTACCGCTTTGACAAAAGACCAAAATTACCTAGGATTTCCTGTCAAAGTCAGTACATAGAACTTTACTTTCGAATTCGTTGAACGCCTCTCACATAGCCGTCCTCACACTACATTTCGCTTCATGTAATTTTTGATTGTCTGCAAGGCTCTCGCTATGGTTATATTTGCTGTGAAGTTCCCTTTGCTTACGTAGCAGTATTCTAACTTGGTTGTTGTACAACAGCGGCTCTTTTCCATCTCTTACGATTTTGATTGGTACATACTCTGCTAATGCATATTGTACGATGGTTTTGAGCTTTGTCCACTGATCCTCAACACTATCCGTACTTGAGATAAAACTTTTGTGTTGAGCCGTCAAGTACTCTGAAATCTGCCTGCCGCGGTGGCCGAGCGGTTCTAGGCGCTACAGTCTGGAACCGCACGACCGCTACGGTCGCGGGCTCGAACCTTGCCTCGGGCATGGATGTGTGTGATGTCCTTAGGTTAGTTAGGTTTAAGTAGTTCTAAGTTCTAGGGGACTGATGACCTCAGAAGTTAAGTCCCATAGTGCTCAGAGCCATTTGAGCCAACTCTGAAATCTAATTTTTGTCACTTTTGCTAAACAGAAAAATCTTCCTACCTTTTTTAATATTTCTATTTTCGGATGAAAACGCCGATGCTGTGACCGCTTTATGATCGCTGATTCCCTGTTCTGCGTTAACTGTTTCAAATAGTTCGGGTCTGTTTGTCATCAGAAGGTCTAATATGTTATCGCCACGAGTCGGTTCTCTGTTTAACTGCTCAAGGTAGTTTTCAGATAATGCACTTTAAAAAATTTCACTAGATTCTTTGTGCCTGCCACCCATTATGAACGTTTGAGTGTCCCAGTCTATATCTGGCAAATTAAAATCTCCACTTAGAGCTATAACATGGTGGGGAAATCTACTCGAAATATTTTCCAAATTATCCTTCAGGTGCTTAGTCACAACAGCTGCTGAGCCAGGGGGCCTATAGAGACATCCAATTACCATGTCTGAGTCTGCTTTATACCATGACCTTCACCCAAATTATTTCACATTTCGGATCTCCGTCAATTTACTTCCATACTATTGCACTTTTTATCGCTATAAAACACGCCTCCCCCTTCACTGTCCAGCCTGTCTCTACGGTATACATTCAATCTGAGTTTAGAATTTCATTACTGTTTACATATGGTTTCAGCCAACTTTCCCTCCCTAGTACTATGTCGGCATTCTGACCATTTATTAATGAGAGCACTTCTGGGACCTTTCTATAGACGCTCCTGCAGTTTACTATTAGCACATTAATATTGTCATTCCCTGTTGCGTTTTCCCTACTGCTACCTTGTCGCGTCTCAGGAGGCGTCTTGTCGGCCTAGGGAGGGAATTCTCTAACCTTAAAAACCCACATGTGCACTCCACACGTACTCCGCTACCCTTGTGACCGCTTCCTGCGTGTAGTGCACGCCTGACCTATTCAGGGGGACCCTACATTTCTCCACCCGATAGCAGAACCGTCTGAGCTTCTGGTTTAAGCCTTCCACTCGGCTCCAAACCAGAGGACCGCGATCTGTTCTGGGAACAACACTACAAATAGTTAGCTCAGATTCCACCCCGCCAATGAGGCTTTCCGCCTTCACCATCTCCGCCAACCATCTGTATGAACTGATGATGACCTCTGAACCCACACGGCACGAGTCATTGGTGCAACAATTTGCAGTGCTCTCTATCGCCGCCGGCAGGGCCTCCTCCACATCTCGGATGAGACCCCCCAGCAAGCAGACAGAGTGAACACTGGCCTTCTTCCTCAACCTTTATGCTATATCGCTAAGGGGCTCCATCACCCACCTAACATTGCAGCTCCCAATCACTAATAAACCCCTCCCCCCATGTACCTGTTCTGACCTTGCTGAAGGAGCGCTGTGCTGGATTAGCTGAGCGGTCTAAGGTGCTGCAGTCATGGACTGTGCGGCTAGTTCCGGTGGAGGTTCGAGTCCTCCCTCGGGCATGGGTGTGTGTGTTTGACCTGAGGGTAATTTAGGTTAATTAGCGTGTAAGCTTAGGGACAGATGACCTTAGCAGTTAAGTCCCATAAGATTTCACACACATTTGGACATTTTTGGCTGAAGGAGCAGCCACATGTCCACTCGCAGGCAGAGTGGGCGAAGCCACATGGCCAGCCTCTACATTGACCCTCTGCCTCGTGCAATGCGAACGCTGTTGAACCCGTCACTCCCCTTGTGGAGAGGGTGGCGCAACCGCGCCTGGTACCTGCGAAGATGTCTCGACAGCAGGAACCATGGGTGAAGCATGTAACACCTGGGGTGTACCATGCGACGCACCAGACTCCCCACTCCCGCTAAACCCCGAGACAGCAGCCTGAAGGCGGCTGACCGCGGCCATCAACAAGTTCAGCCGTTCGCGAACAGTGGCCAGCTTCTCCTACATCTGTACACAGCAGTCACACATCCTATTCATCCTAAGAAACCAACAATTTACTGTAGAGAGTTCAGTAATCAACTATTAACTAGACTGCTAATTTACTAAAGGCGGCTGATAGCTGACTAAACTGTGGTTACTAGACACTTCTTGTTGGAAACAATTAAAATAAGCACTAACTGTCTCTGGACTGTATTCAAAACAAACACGAAATCTATGGAACAGTATTACTAGTACTCGAAAATTAAAGCTTCCTAGAAGCAAAAACACACGGAAAAAGAAGTTACAAGTGAGAAAAACATAGTTAACATTTACATTTACGTAGCTTGCTGCACAGGAGATGTGAAGCCGACTGCAGTTACGACGCACTACAGTTGACTAAAGGGGTCAGTTGAGAAGAGACCATATATGAATGAGAATCCAGAAAATTAAATTTTATATCTCAGACCTGCCCCCTGCTTAATTTTGATAATGTGACATAATTTTTTTTGTCATTTTCACACTTGACTTTATGCTGTTTAGCAAATTACTGATGCACAATAAAGTACTTCTCATAATATAAGCATTATAACACTTGGATGATCCGCCCAAAGAGGCATCTCACTTTGTTTATATATGGACATGGGATATGCAATAATTCAATATGATATTTGTGTACCTTATTTCTATATTTTCATGTTTATGTACTAATTTATGTTTGAGCTGCAACAGATATCAGAGGAACACAGTAGCTCTGTTCCTCGCTTTAGTTTTCCCATGTTTATGTATCAGATATATCACAGGTTTCAATATGTTCATGTTTACTTAATTAATTATATTTGAACAAACCCAGATATTAGAGGAACTGCTTGTAAGTCAGCTGGTTGTATCTAGCATTTGTTACATGAATTAACCAACACAGCGTTATATATATGTCATTTACTCCATCTTGCAGAATGCTAATTGTTCACACTTCGTTGATCAGTCAATAGGGAGTGTTGGAGTTAATTTTCGGGGACTGGGAAGGTGAAGCTGTGGCAAGTCCGTTCTGTAGGGAATGCTGAACACACTTCTCCCTCCAGCACCACAGTGAAGTACTGGAACAGCGGGGGTCCTGGGTAGGTGGGCCTCCTGACTTTTGGGTTTGTCATCTTTTCTTCTTCAGCTCCAACACTCCGAATCTTTTATTTCATTTCTTACTTCTCATCCGAGTACCAACCTCTCCTTCCCTCTGTCCACATGCATATGTATCTATTGCTGAGATCCTTCTCATTTACTGTGTCAGCTTTATTAAGTAACTAAAGCCTATTTTATAGGAGGATCTGGGGAACAAGCTAGCATTTCTGCGTTAATTGACGCAAGTATACTCTGTCACATGAAAATGCATCATGTATGATGCTTTAAGTTTTAAACATTTTGAAACATCCCCTTTGAACAATTATACATGACTGTCCTTAAACTGACACACAATATTTTTAGCGCAACGCAATCTGACTTTCAATAATCCCTACAAAAGAATGACCCTGACTAACATTAACCTATACCTTTCACAAATCACTTACTTCACAAAAATCCTCGTTACTCAAACTACTGCAATACAGCGAGCGCCACTACTGCCAGCTAAATAAAAGATTCAAAGTGCGGAAGGCACTAACTACTGATAGGCATAGTTAGCAAATGAAAGATTTTAATAGAGAACAAACAATGTATTTACCTTAATAGTGTTGAAAAATCATAATGTACATAGCAGTTCATGACATCCAGTCTTACAAATTTCAAAACTCCGCCATTTCTCTCCCCACATCCACCACTGCTGGCGGCTCACCTCCAACTGCCCAATGCTACGCGCTGTTAACATCCAGCTGCCCAACACTACAATGGCGAGTATTACAACAATGCCAACCAGCCACTGACTGCACACAGTACACCCAGTGATTTTCATACAGAGCGCTACGTGGCGTTAACAATATAAAAAAACTAAACAGCCTACTTACATAGCCCCCATATTCCCCACAAAAAAATTTTACAAATTGTTTTGGGCAGTGGCCAATAATTATTTGATAAAATTTTTCATAATTGCAATAACAGATATATCAAATGCACACGCTCATTGATACAATGTTGGTCAAAAGCTAAAATTTTCTCACAGTCCATAAAGACAGTCCTGATCATTCATCACAGTAAAATTGCAGTGTTTTTCTCACAGTCTGAGCAGTAAAAGAAAATGCACATGGAAGTAGTGGATTTCCATGCAGTCTTGAAGAAGTAGTGTTGTCCTTCCAATAGAAAGACAGTGCTGACTCTCGACATGCAGACAGGTAATGGGCCACAACAGAGGAAACCCACAGCAGAGTCATTCGACGTTTTGAAGAATATTGGTAGGTAGGTCATCACAGAGCAGACCCAGTATAGTCTTGGTAGAGAGTATGGTATTGGTGGGCCACCAAAGGTGCAGACCCACTGCAGTCCTTGTAGAAATAATGGTATTGATGAATCATCAAAGGTGTAGACCCACTGTAGTCCTTGTAGAGATGGCCAGCAGCCATCTGCTGCGACTGTGCAGGTGCACAATCACCATCGAAGAATCTTGCGGACAATATAGCAAGTCCATAACCACCACTTGTGCACTCACAAAGTTTTTGGAATTGTCCTTAGAACCAGCAATGCTGTTACCCAGTCCCTTGCTGAATTATTAACACATGTGCAAACACTAACAGTCCCTACTTCTCATATATTGGCCATATACTATGACCAACAGAAATGTGTGCAGTGAAATGGAACTTACAAGTTAATAATATGATGACCTGGTGTCAATTGCAATTTTATAACATAAGAATACAATTACAAAGGTACAAAATACATCATTAAAGAACATAACAATACAGATAACATTTGTAGTACAGGCTTTACAAAAGAATCGAAATAACATATACATCAGTGTTGCAGGAATTATGACATGAGTACATGCATAAAAGATCAGAATAACTTTCGAAACATCAACTTCACACATGAGCATTAAAACAGAACAGCATAAATAATGTCTAAACATCTGTACAAAGAAAATAACGTATTATCAGAAAAATTCTACAGCATAACTCTTATTAGCTAAACACATTAAGACAGGAAAAACACAAATTCATATAGTGTAATAACACAAAAATACAGGACAGGGTTTGTTTTCAGTGTGACATTTGGACCCCAAAACTTCATTCCATATATCTTTCCTCTTATTTCAACATTTGTTTCCACCAAAAAAATTCTATCCAAGCATGCTTTCTGTATTTATATGTTCACACATTTCAAACCTCATTATTTATTTTCCATTATCTTACCTCATCATTTATTTCCAAGAAAATCCTACCTAAGCCTGTTGTCCCTAAACCCTACTTTTTTTGTTCATATCCTCTTTCAAAACACTTTTTTGGCCAAACCATTTTCTTATAGCTTCTCAATGCATTTCTTCCAATTCATCACAACTCGTTCTCACATATAGCCTACCCCATCTTAAGCTAACTTAAGTCTACTGAGCTCAGATGCTAAACTAAGCAACGAGGCAATGCAGCAGCGCAAAACAATTAATGCAAACAACAATGACAAAAAAATGGAAATTGGCAAAGCAAGCAGCAATAAATATAAATTAGACGAGTAATTGCAATATTACAACTAATATAAGGCAATGAGCAGCAACGAGAAAAATATATCCGTAGTAAAACTGGCTTAACAGAGTAATATAAAGTGAACTTCAGTAGCACTATGCCTGGCAAACAGCAGCAGCAAATGCAATAACTTATATTTAAACATGACATAGCTCAAGCAGAAAAAATATTACAGTAAAAATTGCCATGTTTAATACCTATATCACATCTTAACACTAGAGTGATGCATCACAAAAACTTACTCTGCAAGAAAGTTACCAAGTCATTAAAAAATTATTTATGCAATTCCTGTGAATTGAAAAGTCTATTTGTGCTCTCTTTTCTAAGAAAGTACATCATAAACGTATTCTTTACTGGATCTGTAGACAGAAAATAGTGATATTAGTACATCTATTAAATTTTATAATAACCAATGCTGCAGTGAAGTTGGAAACTAGATATTAAAGGAAATGAGCAAATATGTACAAAAGAAGGCATGAAACATCATTCATTAGCCATATGGCATTTCATAAGGTAGTAAAAAAATTCTTTCAACTAGAAAGACAGTAGTCATAATCAGGTGTATAGTCATAAAAATATTTCTCGTCATTTCATTAGGCATTTCAGTAAATATCATAAATTAAGAGCTCCACAGTGTTATCATATGTTTTCAAGTTTGAGCGTGTCGTATTTGCAATGCTTTCTACAAAGGAATGTCAATAGCGAGGATAATGGCCCCTTTTTTTTCTCCACCTGTGCCTCTGAAAGGCACACACTAATGGCTTTTTTCCAGGCGACTGTCGCGCAGCTGGGTGCCCACGACTCATTACATGAAGGTGGTCACTTAACTTTTTTACCGAAATATTTATGACACCAGTTTGCACTACAGTGACAGTCTCATATAAAATTTCACAGGTCGAGAATTTGCATTACAAATGTGTAGAAACAAAATCGTTTAAAAATAATAGAGTCCAAAAAATTTTCGTCAGCATTGTGATACATTCACGCATTTACACACATTTCATAACTTTAAAGTACGATTCTTGGTTTCCATCATCCTTTTTCACAAGTCAGAGTCCCTAACCACTACTCCTTATTCCTTACCTTACTACACATATACATATTCATCAACATGTCTTCAATATTTCATCATAATAAATACATAGCATAATCAGATTCCTCATATAGCATCATCTCATTGATCATAAACATACCTCAACAGCATAATACACATCGTTGTCGTAAAAATAACATCATAACACCTCAGTCAAATCTCAAAAACATCGTAGCTTTCTGCAATAATGTCAAAACCTAAAAAAAATTCTCTGCTCATTTCAATAGTGTCGTCTACCTCAAACGAGCTTTAAAATCATGCTCCCTTACCAAATATATCATTCAAAGCCCTCATTGTATCACAATTGTTCCGAAAAAATATGAACAGTTCACAAAGTACAAACAAAATACAATTTCATAAGTGTGAAGGTACCCAACTGTGTAATTGCGTAAACATGTGTCACTGATGTAGTAAAAAAAATGTTTATCTCTCAGTTAAATGATCAGATAGCTGTGTAATTTGTGTGTTAGAGAAATGTGGTACCGATGTGTAAAGTTGTATAAGCAAATACCATATTAGCTAGGGCTCCTTGCACTTGCCAAACACATGGTACACAAAGCAAGCGTGTACCCCCCCCCCCCCCCCGAGGATTAATGTAATTATACCCTCAGGTATTACAGATTACAGTAATGGAATGAAATGTATCACGGAAAACCTTTGTATCATTGTACTTCAAATATCTTTAAAAATAAATGATTTAAGTGCAAAATTAATCACTCAAATACGTGTCCTGTAGCGCTAAATGTGCGTCTTGCTGTAAGATAATCTCTGTGGAAGTGTCGTAGTTATTGTTCTCCGAAAGCTAAGTTCTGCAGAAGCCAATGTACTTACCTCATGATAAACAAAAGTGAAATGCTTTGCGTATAGATATCGTAGTTATTATGTACAGTACCATGATCAAGAAAGTACTACACTGTAACGTATTGTTGTGCTACAAAAAAAAAGGCTGTCTTATTGTAGCTATACCACAAAGTTACTATTAAACATGTTTTACTTTCCAGAAGAATTCAGAAAAACTGTGCAGATATAAAGCAGATACAGCACAAAAGCAACAATGTAAATTGTGTCACACATTGGTAGCATCATGATATAATTGTGTAGCTGTCAAAGAAACCAAATGCTAAGTCATCTTTAATACCACAGAAAGTATTTCAAATAAAGAATGTCTTTTCAAGTAAACCAAAATGTTGCATTAAAATCTCATTAGCAGTGCCGGTATATGTTCTAAGTATGTGAGCCTTATAGTCGTTATGTGATCGTGCAACTAACAAGCAAGAATGTACAAATAACAACACTGTGTCATCTTTCACTATAACAATGCATTCGTAATTTCTGTTTAAATAAGTTCTCTTGGTTCTTGATTGGATATTTAACTTCAAACATTGTTGCATGGTAACAGTTTCTAAGTCTGACAATGCATACTGGTAATGTAAAGTGAAAAGTTATATGGCAAAGGCAAAGCTAAAAAGCAGATTATCTTTCAATAAACGGTTTTACATGTGAAATGTGGCGTAAACCTTTGCTCTTCCTAGTACGCAGAGTTTGAGCTTCAGTGGAATTATCATGTGGTATATCGTACATCGGTAAAGAATGCTAAAATTTTTCTCAAGGTTAGCGTCTATGTAATTTTTCCCTGAGCCAGCCGGTGCACGTGGCAGCCTGTGGTGCGAGTCATTGTCTGTCTCTTTGTTGGCGTGCGTCGTTATTGGGATTAGGAGACCTAACTTCTACAAATTCACCTTGTCGAGAGCGCCCTGCTCTGTTTGAATCCCGCCAGTTCTGATGGAATTCAGGTCTGTCGTTTTGTCGGTAGTTTACATAGTTTCTTGTTTGTCGGTCATGTGGTGGAGAATTTCTCCCGGAATCGTAACTGCGCGCCGAACTGTTGCGTCTGAAGTTATTCTGTCTCCCTTGATAATAATTGTTGTTGTTCCCATATTGTCTGTTTCTATGGTAATCTCTGTCATATTCATTACTACGGAAATGCGATTTTTCTCTGTAACTATTATTACTCTGCCAGTGGTTGTCATATGGGTGGTGTCTGTTTTGGTCACGATTTGCGTTGTAAGAATAGACTTGTCGTGTCCAGTTATTGTTTCTGTCGTCACGGAATTGTGACGGATGTGACATGTACTGATTGTTTTCCTGCTTTCGCATCCCGCGACTGTCTGTGTCAATTTCTAATTCTTGTAAGAGTCCCTGAAAAGCTTCAATGTCGTCTTTGCAACGTCCTGCCAAAATAATATTTCTTAAATGTTCAGGCAATTTCATTAAGCAAATGCGGATGAGTTCTGAAGGGCAGTATGGGTTTGAAAGATATTGATTCTTATGCAACATGTCTTCAAAATATTTGATAAGACTGGAAAATTCAGAGTGTTCAAAGTGTTTCATCATCATGATGCTATGTTTTAATCGGTCTTGTGTAGCTTGAGACCAATATGCTGAGAGGAAGGCATGGTAAAATTCTCCTTCACTGTGACAATCGTGAATGACCGATCGCATTCTCTCAGCTGGTGCATTCTCTAAGTAGCCACACATAAATTCTAATCTGTGCTCTAATGACCAGTTGGGAGGAAAACAATGAGAGAATTGATGGAGCCACGCTTGTGGATGAATGTCGTTGCCAGAATTCTTAAATGTTTTAAATTTACGTGTAGTAATGAACAGCTTATAGTCAAAATCATCACGTCGGCGAGTCGCATATCGGTCATTGTTACGTCGTTTCGGCGGTTCCATTTCAAAATTCGGTGCACCTTGCCAATTTCTTTCAAAATTTCCGAAATGCGCTGTGTTATTATTTTGTGGCTGTTCCGTATTTCTATGTCCCTCTTCCCATATGTCCCTCTGAAATACGTAATTCTTGTATTACCTGTGTCAGCTGATCTTGTACTTCCTGGATTTCTCTTTGGTGTTGCGTATTAATTTGATTCTGATTTTGTTTGAATTTCCTAATTTGTTCGCACTCTTCTGTGTCATTAAAGACTACCGGTTTTGTGTCATTCAGATTATTATCTACCTTCGTAGATAAATTATTTAGCTGATCCGAAAGTTCAACTACTTTCTCTGATAATGAACTAATTTCCTCCATGTGTCTTTCTGAACCAATTTTCAGAGTATCTACTGTGTCCTTTAAGTAAATGCAACTGAGTCAATTTTAGCTTGCAAGGTCTCATCATTTTCATGAACAATAGTTTGCAGTTCTTTTATGGCTGCTTCGTGATTCTGTAATGCATTTTCATACCGCGAAAAAATAGGTTGGAAATGCTCACAAATTTATGTTTTTACGTCATTACAGACTTTTTGACATTTCGATTCGATTTTATGTAACTCAGTAGTTAAATCTTCACGTGTTTGTTCAAGCGTGGTGTGAAGATTTTGTTCCATTGCGTCTAACTGTTGCTGTGTTTGTCTCTGGTGTTGTTCCATTGTGTCTAACTTTTGAAGATTTTGTTCCATTGTGTCTAACTTTTGAAGCTTTTGCTGTGTTTGTCCCATTTTTTCTATTAATTGTAATAACAATGCACTGGTGTCTGAAACATGTTCCTCAGTGCTTTTCGGCAGTGAATTTGCACCGGCTACATTCACATTTTGACAAGCAGAAAATGTGTCTTGACTTATTTGAGAAAACGGTGAGGACCCAAAACCTGAATTTACAGTATTTGCGAGATTGTGTCCTGCCATTTCGGATTGCTGAGGCAAGCTGTTGCCGACCGATCGATCGATAATGCTTCCCTGTTCACTAATTGTTTCACTGTCTACGCCATTATTTGCCGCCCACTCTATTTCCCTATGCACAATTACCAAATTACTACTTTGAATGTCTGTTAATTCATTACACAGAGGTGCTGATAAACTACGCTTGTCGTCACTATTATTTCTCAGTTTACTTTGGAGCCTAGTATTACGTTTTTCACATGCCATTATTGTCACAATATTTCACACGACAACACAGAAAAGCACAATTTGAAGAGCAAAATAAGAAAACACCTTAACATAGCACTGAAAATAATATCTAGTTAATTGCAAGCGCAGTTGCGAAATACTTGGTGCAAATCTACATGCATGCCACAACAACAATGAAAGACTGCAACTACAAAGGAGATTCTCTCTACAATCACGCGCTAGCAATAAACAATAGCTACACTAATTACACAAACTACAAGAAAAAAATCGGAAGATTCCAGTGAGGTATCCTCGGCTAAGGTTCAAATGGCTCTGAGCACTATGGAACTCAACTGCTGTGGTCATCAGTCCCCTAGAACTTAGAACTAATTAAACCTAACTAACCTAAGGACATCACACACATCCATGCCTGAGGCAGGATTCGAACCTGCGACCGTAGCAGCAGCGCGGCTCCAGACTGGAGCGCCTAGAACCGCACGACCACCGCGGCCGGCCCTCGGCTAAGGGTCGACATATGAAACGTCCCCTTACAAGACTGTGCTTAAACTGAAACACAATATTTTTAGCGCAACGCAATCTGACTTTCAATAATCCCTACAAAAGAATGGCCCTGACTAACATTAACCTATATCTTTCACAAATCACTTACCTCACAAAAATCCTCGTTACTCGAACTACTACAATACAGCGAGGGCCACTACTACCAGCTAAATAAAAGATTCAAACTACGGAAGGCACTAACTACTGATAGGCATAGTTAGCAAATGAAAGATTTTAATAGAGAACAAACAATGTATTTACCTTAATAGTGTTGAAAAATCGTAATATACATGGCAGTTCATGACATCCAGTCTTACAAATTTCAAAACTCCGCCATTTCTCTCCCCACATCCATCACTGCTGGCGGCTCACCTCCAACTGCCCAACGCTACGCGCTGTTAACATCCAGCTGCCCAACACTACAATGGCGAGTATTACAACAATGCCAACCAGCCACTGACTGCACACAGCACAACCAGTGATTTTCATACAGAGCGCTACGTGGCGTTACCAATATAAAAAACCTAAACAGCCTACTTACAATTTACTTATGTATTTTTTCTGCCATATACCAGCACTCGATGTCACTAGATTGTCATGAGGAAAGACTCACTTATACTAATCTCTGTCACATAAACATGTTTTATATATAATGCTCAAACCAACTTACCAATGTATAAAACCTATTCTCATTTTTGTCATGATGTACCAGTCATTTATGATTCATTAATTGTGTATTCACACATAAGTGGTGAACACTTACCAATGTATAATGCCTAACCATGTTTTGTCGTGATGTACCAGTAATGTATGATTCATTTATTGTGTAGTCACATCTAAATGGTGAACACTTACCTATGTATAAGGCTCAACCACGTAACTGTTGGTGATGTTTCAATTATTTATAAAACACAACCAATATAATGTATTAGTCACTTACTTTCAGTTGCACAAATACTTTTGGGGGTTGTTGAGATGTAACAGTTTAATTGGACCCATTTAACCACGTAAATTTTAACCGTAAACAATAATTTCTGACATAGAGGTGTATGCAAATATAACGAGTGTATTGTTAACATTTGTTACCTAATCGTTTATCCGTGCTGTAATCAATATATGCACTAGAATTCACTCACGTGTTTAATATGTAAGAGTCAAGGTAATTATTGAAATGTGTCATTTGTTTTAGAATGAGTTTTAATTCTTCTTCTTCTTCTTCTTCTTGCGTTACGGCCTCTGTAGGACCACAGGGAGCCCCTTCGTGGACTGCATTTTCTTCTTCTTCTCCCAGAACCTCTTCATTCTTTCTCTTCTCCTCTCCCGCTCTTTTAATTAAAATTTAATCAAAAAATCATTTTAAGCAATGCCGAGGATTGTGCAGGATTGTTGAGAAAGAATAAATAGTTACAGCCATGTTCGCTGGGGGTGTCAGTCTGATTTTGGTTTCTGAGCAGTAAGCATGCAGCTGTTTAATTTGATTGTAAGTATGTTACCAATTGTTTCCATTATGCAAAGATGCTTTGATTTTGAAATTGCTATAAATAACTTCTAGAAATTAAATACAGAATTAAATATTCATTTAAATTTGTAGTTAATATTTACAGTAACTGAAAGAAACCAGGACTACGGCTATGACAGATCGTCTGCAATGATGAGTATATGATATCAAATTAAACTTATTGATAGTAACGTTTTACAGTTTAATTTGTAAATAATAGATTCATTTACATTCATATTATAGAATAAACATGCCTAACCTCAGTTACATTAATCATCCTTATATATATGTACAAATCTGTATGTTTGGTTATGTGAAATCTTTACATAAGAAAGATTATGCATAATTCCTTTCACATTAGTCATGGGAGCTTGATATTTATATATGGAGTAAGCATCGGCATCTACTGCAAACACACTACGTTCTGCTTGCCTAAATATGCTTAGCACCATGTCTTGGAATGAGGTAAGGAATCTGACTACAGGCGCTTCGCATTAGTAAGGAAAGGACATATAGCTAACATATCACAGTACAAAAAGACTCTCAATCAGCGTTGTTTGTGGTAGATTCTTGTCATGTTCCTACTACATGAAATAGACATTGTTTATGCCAGACGATGTGCAACTTAAGTATTCATGACATTTGTTTAGCTGCCATAAATGTTGTTGTCATTCGACATGTAGAAAGAGGGAGTTATTTCTTCTCTTCACACATGACGAATAATTTTTGGAAATTTGTGATAAGTTCCCATGTAACCAAACTGATGAGGTCATCTGTCTCTGAGCTTAGAAACTACTTAATCTAACTTAAACTAACGTAAGACTAAGGGCAACACACAGACACACCAACGCCCGAGGGAGAACTCGAACCTCCGATGGGGGGGGGGGGGGGGGGAGCAGCGCAAACCGTGGCAAAGCGTCTCGGACCAAGCTGCTATCCTACGCAGCGCAAATAATAATACTGTTTATAATGGACACATACATATACATATATACATATTGTGAAGAGGAAAATGGATGTTGGGAGTTTCTGAAGCAGTGACTGCACCACCCTGTGTGTAGGTCAGCCCCTTACTTGTTCAGTAGCATCAAACCTATATCATTACGACATCACTTACCAGATTGCTACTGCATATACTTTCAATCGTTCATTCATATATATATATATATATATATATATATATATATTACAACTAAATTCTATTTGCCTTGGGTGCAGCCCACTAAACTTGTATGGTACCATGCCACTCTCAAAGCTTATCATTTCTTCATTCACGTCGCGTCGATACACTGGTCACTGAAAAGAAAAAACTTAAAAAACTAACCTAAAACTAAATGTGTAGTAGTTCAGTGGTCACTTTTACGTCGGTATGCAGCCGTTTTATTCGCCTATTCTGCCCAGTACATCACCAGCTTCACTTGCCCTTACCCTGTAAGGAGAAGTATCTACAAAATTCTATAAAGCGTGAGATATTTATGCTCCTCATCTCTGTATCCTGCTTTCATCTTAGCTGTCACTGTTCATATCCTTAAATGTATCTTACACGTCCTGTAGTTCACTTCTGTAAGCACCTATACACATCTGTATGTAGTTGGTTAATATTATTATTTTATATAGATATTACTCATAGTCTCTTATACATTTCCTCAGTTCAGCATTATATATATACCAGGTGATCAAAAAATCAGTATAAATTTGAAAACTTCATAAACCACGGAATAATGTAGATAGAGAGGTAAAAATTGACGCACATGCTTGGCATGACATGGGGTTTTATTAGAACCAAAAAAAAGAAAGTTCACAAAATGTCCGACAGATGGCGCTGGACAGCAAAACGTCAGTGACTGCACATGAAAATCATGTATAAGAGGAGCTGTAATGAGAGACAGAATCAGATGCGCCAGCAGTCGCAGCATGTTGACGTTACCTGTAAAGGCGCTTTTAGTGAAGCTGTATTATCAGAAAGGGGAATGTGCTAGTTCAGCGTTACGACCCTATCGCCATAGGAAGGGGATTGGAACGGGTAAAGGTCCGTTGACAAATGCAGCTGTGGCGAGAATGATTTCGAAGTTCGAAGCCACGGGTTGTTTAGACGATAGACCCCGTAGTGGCCGACTGAGCACAAGGCATAATGCTGCTGAGACAGTTCAGGAAGAAATGGAGACTGTAGCGGGTTCCTCTATGCATGGGGAAGTCAGCACTCGTGCAGTCGCACGTCGCACCAGCATTCCATACACTACTGTTTGGATGGCACTGAGGCGTACACTCCGATGCCATCCGTACAAAATCCATTGGCATCATGAACTGATACCTGGCGATTTAGTGAAGCGGAGGGCATTTGCAGTGTGGGCGTTTCAAAAGATGGCGGAAGATGACCATTGGTTGACTACCGTGTTGTGGACCGACGAAGCTCATTTCACGCACCGAGGGTCTGTCAACGCCCACAACTGCAGAATTTGGGCTACCGAAAATCCTATAACTGTCGTGGAAACTCCATTGCACGACGAGAAAGTCACGGTATGCGTTGGATTTATCATATCTACCGTTATCGGGCTTTTTTTCTTCGAGGAAATGCGTGATTTTGGTTTTGTAACTGCTACCGTCACGGATGAGAGGTACACCGATATGTTACAGAATCGCATCATCCCCAGCCTGGGTGATAAACACCTGCTGGAATGTATGATGTTTATGCAGGATGGAGCTCCACCCCATATTGCTAGACGCATGAATGATCTCTTGCACGCATCGTTTGGTGATGATCGTGTGCTCAGCTGCCACTTTCGTCATGCTTGGCCTCCCAGGTCCCCAGACCTCAGTCCATGCGATTATTGGCTTTCGGGTTACCTGATGTTGCAAGTGTATCGTGATCGATCGACATCTCTAGGGATGCTGAAAGACAAGATCCGACGCCTATGCCTCGCCATAACTATGGACATGCTTCACAGTGTTGTTCACAATATTATTCCTCGCCTACAGCTATTGTTGAGGATTGATGCTGGACATATTGACCATTTCCTGTAAAGAACATCATCTTTGCTTTGTCTTACTTTGTTATGCTAATTATTACTATTCTGATCAGATGAAGCTCCTTCCGTCGGATATTTTGTGAACTTTTGTATTTTTTTTTTTGTTCTAATAAAACCCCATGTCATTCCAAGGATGTGTGTCAATTTGTAATTCTCTGTCTGCATTATTCGGTGATTTATTCAGTTTTCGAATTTATACTGACTTTTTGACCACTACAGGGTGGTCCATTGATAGTGACTGGGCCAAATATCTCACGAAATAAGCATAAAAACGAAAAAACTACAAAGAACGAAACTCGTCTACTCGTCTAGCTTGAAGGGGGAAACCATATGGCGCTATGGTTAGCCCTCTAGATGGCGCTGCCATAAATCAAACGGATATCAACAGCTTTTTTTAAAATAGGAACCCCCATTTTTATTACATATTCGTGTAGTACATAAAGAATATGAATGTTTTAGATGGACCACGTTTTTGGCTTTCTGATAGATGGTGCTGTAATAGTCACAAACGTATGAGTACGTGGTATCACGTAACATTCCGCCAGTGCGAACGGTATTTGCTTCGTGATACATTACCCATGTTAAAATGGACCGTTTACCAATTGCGGGAAAGGTCGATATCGTGTTGATGTATGGCTAATGTGATCAAAATGCAAAACGGGAATTCGCCGGATAGTTACGTTGTTTACGGGAACAGGAAGTTTTCAGCCACATGTGAAACGTCAACCACGACCTGCAACAGATGATGATGCCCAATTAGGTGTTTTAGCTGCTGTCGCGGCTAATCCGAACATCAGTAACAGACAAACTGCGCGAGAATCGGGAATCTCGAAAACGACGGTATTGAGAATGCTACATCAACATCGATTGCACCCGTACCATATTTCTATGCACCAGGAATTGCATGGCGATGATTTTGAATGTCGTGTACAGTTCTGCCACTGGGCACAAGAGAAATTACGGGACGATGACAGATTTTTTGCACGCGTTCTATTTAGCGACGAAGCGTCATTCACCAACAGCAGTAAATAAACCGGCATAATATGCACTATTGGGCAACGGAAAATCCACGATGGCAGCGACAAGTGGAACATCAGCGACCTTGGCAGGTTAATGTATGGTGCGGCATTATGGGAGGAAGAATAATTGGTCAACATTTCATCGATGGCAATCTGAATCGTGCAATGTATGCTGATTTCCTATGTAATGTTCTACTGACGCTACTGCAAGATGTTTCACTGCATGACAGAATGGCGATGTACTTCCAACATGATGGATGTCCAGCACATAGCTTGCATGCGGTTGAAGTGGTATTGAATAGCATATTTCATGACAGGTGGATTGGTCGTTGAAGCACCATACCATGGCCCGCACGTTCAACTGATCTGACGTCCCTGGGTTTCTTTTTATGGGGGAAGTTGAAGGATATTTACTATCGTGATCCACCGACAACGCCTGACAACATGTGTCAGTGCATTGTCAATGCATGTGCGAACATTACGGAAGGTGAACTACTCGCTGTTGAGAGGAATGTCGTACAAACAACCGCTCGAATAGCATCGACGTCTCGAAAAGTGACGACTCCGCGAAAATGCTGAACTCTGAAAAAATATCGACCTCTCGAATAATATAAAACACACCAAAACGAGAGACCTCGAGTGGTCCACATTTCTCGAGTGGTCCACCTTTTTCGAGATGACATTTTTCGAAATATCATCATTTTTCGAGTGAACGATATTATTCCCGTGGACTGTATGTTTCGAGCAGGCGATATTTACCAAATTGTCGATACTTTTCAAGATTTTGGCGTTCTTCGGGTTGTTGATGCATATCGGTAGGTCGATATTATTCAGTACTCTTTGCTTTAATATATATCTAAATTTCGATTTTTACAGTATGTCGATATGAGTCGAGTGGTCTGCATACATGGGTGGTCCACGCTTATCTATAGGTCGACGTTTATGAGGTACCGAGATTTTTAGAGATGGCAACATCTACAATGATATCGACGTTTTGCGGTAGGTCAATGTTATTCGAGTGGTCGATATTTCTCGAGAGTTCGCCATTCCTATAGAGGTTGATATTTTCTGGGATGTCTGTATTTTATAAGAGGTTGACATTTCTCGAGAGGCGATATTTTTTGAGAGGCTTACTTTTTGAGAGGTCAATGTCTTTAGAGATGTAGATTATTTTTGTTAGGTTGATACATCTAGAGAGGTCGATATTTCACGAGATGTTGAAATTTCTCGAGTGTTCCACATTTTTCGAGACATCAATATGCTCGATTCGTCGCCTTTTTCGATACCTCAATAGTATTCGATGTGCTGCTGTGGTTTGATTGGTCACAAATTTTCGAGGCGTCTGGAAAGTCATCGGACTCTCGGTAAATATCGACTTCTCGAAGTTCTCGCCATCCTGAATAACCAAAGGGATTTTGTGCTGACATGGTCGAAAATTGCGACTGTCGATATACAATTGACAAAGAAGCTTTTTCGTAACGTTTTATTACAAATTAACACTTTTAGTGTTTTGTCGTAATTATTACTGTTAATCCTGCCTCCTGCCAAATATTAAGCTCCTGGGTGAGTAAGGGGTGTTATTGTAAACCAAACAATGTACTAGTAATATCAGTAACTGTCGATTGCAATGACTGAAAAGCTTCTATTCTGTACAGAACGACAGGACAAAACACCTTAGTACATGACATACATTACCACACCATAGCTTCCCCCAGACCTATTGCAATAGATATCGAACTCGCAAAATATATTGACCTTCTGAAAAATATGTAATTTCGTATATCAGTGCCAGATTGCTGCGCCAAACTGATTGTTTCAAAATCTATTGCATTTGTGATCCTTTATATCTGAGAGAGAGAGCATCCACTGGTACATTTTGTTTTCCCTCATTTGGCGTGGTGGCGCTTTGTCTGATCGCTCACAGAAAGTGTACATCAGTGGCTTGTGGTCTATTATTAGTGCAACTGCTCAAGCATGTGGCGGAACTTCTTGCTGCATACAATTCCCGATCTTCGGTTTCCCAGCTCTTTTGTGATGTGATCTAGGCACCCCAGTGGTCCCGGTCGCCTATGGTGGACTGGAGGCCGAGCGGTGACCTCTCCAGTTGTCAGGAAGCTAGGAAATGACTGTGGATGCGTCAGAAACGCCTAAGAAATATTATTAATTCATAACACCTTTATTCCTGCCGAGTACAATGTGGCCCGCATACACAGACTGGCTGAGCTTGGTGATATCAACGACCTTCCCTGAGTCCTCACTGACTCGTAGCGATGACTCCAGCTCTGGGCCGATCAGTCCAGCTAGCGCAGCACCGCGTGCCGTGACGTAGTGGGGGAGTGCCCTTACTTCGTCTGCGTGTGGCTGGCGGCGTCCGGCTGGCCGGTCTGCTTGGCGGCGGACAACAGGAGGCTCTGGGTTGGAGTCCCGGCTCTGTCGGCACGAGAGGCGTTCTCGTAGTGCGGAGTGTACTGTATCCCACCCTGTCTTCTTCCCTGCTCCTCCTGGTGGCTCGTCCGCGGTGGACGGGCGGAACAGGCTGCAGTCCCCCAGCGTCGTCGGCTCACCCGGTTGTGATGGCGGATGCACAGGGCCTAGGCCCCACTCGATCTCGACGACGGCTCACTGACGTGGTCAGCATTGGCGGCGAGCGAGTCTGCCGCGATGTCTGCTAATCCTGGGTTGATGATTGACAGTGGCAGCAAAGAGGACCAGAGATGGTACTGTCCCCTCACGTCTGCTGCTGGATGGGCCGCCCTTACTGCAACATCTCATTAATAAAGATTAACTTGTTAATCAACGAGCTGAGCGCTACGCAGCGACCCAGTGCACATCTAACTGCAAGTCTAACTGTGAGTCTAACTGTGAGTGCCTTGTTGCTATCAAAGCTGGCGTATTTAAAGGAAGCACGAGCGACGTCCTGACGTCATGCTCGTTTGTAATGAACGCATTCGTTCCACTTATACTGCTGATTCATCTGTCGTACTCGCCCCTTAGGTGTTCTTGTGACAGAGTTACGTGTTGTTAAGACAGACTTGCGCGAAGGTGTGAAATGCAGCACAGCTGACGCTATACCTTTGTCTTGCACTCTACAAAAGTCTCCATCTAACACAAACCCACATGCTAAGCAATTCTCTCTTGCATGTTGTGTGCAACCGGGCCATTGCCCCTGCGTGACGACACATTCCGATATATGTGCAATCCTCTTACTTCTTTGCCAACCTGCTGCCTGTGACTCTCGACATAGGCAACGAAACTTTGACAATATTCCATGTTTCCAACTCTTTACTATTCCACGACACTACAGTGATAACTTCTAGCTGAAAAACGTCAATGGCTTCCAGTGGTCGTCGACTCGTTGTTGCAATATACAAAACTAATTGCAGGGTCAGACGTGTAGACCTTTTTTTTTTTTTTGTATGTGAACTGCCAGGCGACGCGCTCTCATCAGGAGAAGAGGCGCATGCTCAACTGTGTTTGCCAACAGAGTAGCCTTTATGATGGCGGTCCTCACTTAGGTAAATGTCAACTCGGCCTCACATGTCATTGCAGTTTATCGCTCGGTTTTGGTGAATCTCACAGCAAGTTGTTCAATGGAGTGGTTGAGATGCATCGTGGCGCACAAAACGGCGGTAAAAATTGATGGTGCCGGGAAATCGTCGCAACTCTCGAGCTGTTGAAGACTCTGGAAAGTATGACGGCCATATAGCTTAGGCGTTGATGGTGTAATCCAGGAATTGGACCTCAGCTGCTCTATGTAGGCACATCGACGGGTAGGTAAGTAATCCATGTGAACATAAACGAGTAAAAGCTTGATGTTAGGAGTTTCGCCCTCGAACTTGACTTCACCAAGACATCATCCATGTAAACATAGCAAAAGTCAAGCTTGTGCGTGGCATTGTCCATGAACCACTAAAATGTACTGTCCAAAAGGCATAGTCCAAAAGCTGCAGTCAGGAACCGAGTGACTGCTACAGTCGCAGGTTCGAATCCTGCCTCGGGCATGGATGTGTGTGATGTCCTTAGGTTAGTTAGGTTTAACTAGTTCTAAGTTCTAGGCGACTGATGACCTCAGAAGTTAAGTCGGATAGTGCTCAGAGCCATTTGAACCATAGTCCAAAAGGTATTCTGATAAATTAAAAGAGTCTGAACAGGATACAGACATCAGATTTATCTATATCCACTGGAGCAACAGGTATCTGATAGAATGTGCATACCAAGTCTAACATGGAGAAGAGGCTTTTTCCATGGATGATGAATGCAAAGTATTTGATGTGCAGTATCAGATAACAGTCAGGGATAGTCCTGGTGTTGAGCTGTCTATAACCCCCACAAGGGCGCCATCCATTATTCTTCTTCAAGTCGATGTGGACTGGAGTTGCCCAATTACTACTCAACACAGGGCAGATGACTTGTATGAGATTAAAGGGGAACTTCGGCTTTGCTGCATTCAGAGTCTCTGGTGTTAAATGACAAGGTCCAAATGTGGTCAGTATACAGGGTTTTTATGTTGACCACCCTAAATAACTGTTTCTCAAGATGCAAATTTCAAAATGTTTCAAACAAATGTTCTTTGGCTGTCAAGGGGACATCAATTATCATGATTGCCTTCGTTGTAGCTTTGTTTTTTACAAATATATGAACAGCGGTATGACCTTCTTAAATGGCACCCTGTATTTTTTATTCAGTAATTCATTTCCTCTCCTGAAGATCTATTCAAAAATGTATCACAGTGTACCATTCACTGAAACACAACGTTATTAATTAAATAACCCAACAGAGACTTTGAACCTGGCGTCATAAACTTGTCCAATTACTGGAGTTGTCAGAAAACAAAAGAAAGCCCAGTAAAAACATAACACAAAATTGACTTTGTCTCACCTGTACCATTGCCCAGGTGTAGAACATTCAAAGGCGCTCAAAGTGGTGACCCTGGCCACCGATACATTGGTGCGCTCGTTGAATGAAAGAATTATTTACTGCTTCCAGTGTTGCCTGCTGAGGAGAATCACAAGCAAGCACAATATGTTCCTGCATGTCCTCTGGAGTTTGAATATCGCGATAGACAACGTCTTCAATGCAGTCCAGAGGATTTAAATCAGGAGACCTAGCAGGCCAAGTAACAGTTCTTCCTCGACCAATCCTTCTGGCAGGATACCTTTGGTTCAGAATATGATGTGCACGCAAGGCATTACGAGCTGGACATCCATTGTGTTGATACCACATAAGCATTCTGGTTCTTAGCGGCACTTCATCCAGAAGAGGAAGAAGCATTCATCTGAGGAAGTTGGCACACGCTGTGCCGTTTAGACTGCCATTGATGAAATAAGGGCCAATAAGGCATCCCACACCAGACGTTAACTCTCCATTGACACTGATGTTCCACCTGTCTAAGCCATCGTGGGTTGTTGCTGGACCAATAATGCTTGTTCCTTGCATTTACGTGTCCTTTGTTTGAGAAGGAACATTTATTGGTAAATAGAACATTGGAGAAGAAGTTCAGGCTGGCGAGGATTTGCTGCTGAGCCCACTGACAGAACTGCACACGATTCTGGCAATCATTCCCTTGCAATTCTTGATGTAGGTGTACATGGTAAGTATGGAACTGGTGATGTGTGCGAATATGATGTACACTGGTTTTAGGAATGCCAATCTTGTGTTCAAGCAGTCGTGTGCTCACATGTGGATTCATAGCATCGGAAGCGAGAACAGTAACTTCAGGAGCTTCGTCTGTGCGAGTGCTACGACGATTGCGTTGTTGTGGGTTGAAACTTCCCGTTTCGTGAAGCGTCGTAACAGGACGAGAAAACATCCGTCGGGAAGGTGGGTTCTTGTCAGGATATCGCTCTCTGTACAATTCCGCTGCCTGCATAGCATTTCGCCCACCTTCAACAACAAAACAATAAAGGAAACGCTATGTCGATGCAGTTTGTAGGAAGGATAGCCTTTACTGTATGGCTACTCTACACAATAGCATTTAAAAGGACTAAACTACTTTACTAAACGTACCTGTACATAAAAAAACAGTGTTGCAATTACTGTTCTGCTAACTTACATTCCCCATAGATGAGTAGCATTTCTACCTCCTCTTCATTGGTATATCTTCTACTCACACAACTCTTCAATTGACAAAGGTTGAAGGAATGACAAGTGTGCATTCTTCTTATGTTTACATTTGTTATCTGTCAACATCAGCACTTGGATATGTTCTATTACCCCAAGTACCTGCACTAAGCACTGGGAGCATCAACATCAATGTTGTGTTATGTAGTGAATAATGTGTTGTTTCATTGAATGGTACACTGTGATACATTTTTGAATAAGCCTTCAGGAGAGGAAATGAATTACCAAACAAAAAATACAGGGTGCCATTTAAAAAAGTCATACTGCTGTTCATATCTTCTTAAAAAACAAAGCCACAACGAAATCAATCATGCTGACTGATGTCCCCCTGACGGCTAAAGAACATCTGCTTGAAACATTTTGTAATTTGTATCTGGACAAATAGTTATTTAGGGTGGTCAAGATAAATGGGACACTTTGTATAATGCAACTTCCAATGCTGAAACATTGCTAGTAGAGGTGTAGTTGCTGAGTGGTTTCGGGGAACTGCTTCAGTAGTTCTACAAATAGAGAATCACCTGCAGTCGTCCACACTGAATATCAACTACACAGTGTTTGCATCCATGACTAACTACCGAACGAGGTGGCGCAGTGGTTAGCACACTGGACTCGCATTCGGGAGGACTACGGTTCAATCCCGTCTCTGGCCATCCTGATTTAGGTTTTCCGTGATTTCCCTAAATCACTTCAGGCAAATGCCAGAATGGTTCCTTTGAAAGGGCACGGCCGATTTCCTTCCCCATCCTTCCCTCACCCGAGCTTGCGCTCCGTCTCTAATGACCTCGTTGTCGACGGGATGTTAAACACTGATATCCTCCTCCTCCATGACTAACTAAGATGGTAGCAGTGTCAAGGAGGCAATTATGACAGGTTGGGTAGGAATTGATAGAATGACAAAAAGTCTGCCCCGAGAATAGCTTGAACCAAATCTGCCACAATAAATTGCCACTCGAACTTTCGACAGAGGCCTTGATTCAGTATCAATCTGGCACGACCATATGTCAGAATGATGGAACTACTGGTGGCCAAAAGGCAGCAGCAATCACTATAATTACGATATAGCTGGGCAAATGGATATACTGACATATCAGCACCTGAGTCCACTAAGAATTGGAGCTTTGTGTAATGTTCTGTGATGAATAGTCAATGGCTACCAACTGGGGAGCCAACCGCCATCATCACTGACTGTCAGATGCATTTGCCATACCACTTGGGAGACTGCATTTCCACGCCTCTGAACCGAACCATCTGTGGTACCAACAGACTCTCACAGTGGAAGGCAAGTGGCTGCGCTTCTTGATAATTGGTGACGATATGACTGGCGACTGGAACACTATGTCTGCAAGCAGCAGCTTATGCAATAAGATTGGCAAGTTGTGCCTTGCGTCAGGCTGTGGGCAAATAGCTGAAACATGTTTGGATGGGTACATTTCCGCAGTGTGATCTGCTGTTAGTGCGAACATGTCGAGATCACCAGTGTACAACATCAGTATCTTCTGTACATTGGGTGGAAGGTGCGACACCAGATATTCCGTAACCTGTGCTCATCAACGGTGTTACTTGCTTTAGTCCACAGGCGGCACAATAACTACGGAGGAGTGTGATCGCCAAGACCCTCAGTACAGAGTAACTTCTCTAACCAATTCGTCTCAGACTGTTATAGACGGATGATCAAGACATTCCTTATGGTCCTGTAACGATCAGTGCTTGGCAGCGAAAATATAGCTGGGCTTTGTGTCGTCAATACAGGAAGCACAGACTGACTCTCTAGTTGCGCAAACCACAAAACCAGTTTCTGTTGCGAGAGTGGTGGTGGCTTAGCCATAACACGGTTGTTAACTGCACTCATAGGCAGGTCAGCATTTGGTGATGATGTTGCATTGCGAAGTTATGGTGGTGATATTCGCCGAAGACACTTGGTATGGTTGATGCAGATGTTTTGCATGTAGCGTGCAACATGGTATTGTATGGGCCATTGATTAACATCGGATATCACATCGGGGTCACCATAATGTTGTAGGTTTAAACAGATTAAGTTTATTTTCAACATAAAACACCATAACTACATCTTGACATTTTTCAGTCCAAACAAATTACATATAAACAACAACAGAATAAATTTCCTTTACTTTATGTCTATGGTCACAAATTTTTTTGTCTTCAGACCATCGGTTTTGGTCTATAATGACGATATTCAGATTTGTTTTACAAAAACATGTTCTAATATAATGGACTACAGTAGTGCTGTTGACAAGATGACTCTTGCATATGCTGTTATTTATATATATTTGACGATGCTGGTGCTGATTTTGTGTTTAACATTTGACGATGCCACTATGACTACAGTATATTAGGACATGTTTTTATAAAAAGATCTGCAGATTGTCATTATAGACCGAAACCAGTAGCCTGAAGACAAAAGATTTGTGACCATAGATGTAAAGTAAAGGAAATTTACTCTGGCTATAACCGGATCACTGTTTTATTCGCGACCATGTCGCAGCTTGTAGAACAACAGAATACTTCTGAAAAGCAAGTAATAAATGTATGTCAGAGTTTATATGATGTGAAGTGTACGCTTTGTGTTTGGCTCACGTTTGTCACTATGTTACATGATTGATCACTTCAGACTATAATCAGAACTCTGAGTGCACCTGTAAACGAAGCAATAAAATGACGCAATCTGGGGTTTATTTACTGAAACACTTTCACCAGAAGCTAATGATTGTCGCAATTGACATGGCCAACGACAGCTTCAAGTTTCTGAAGCCTTGACAATTCCCCTTATCGTACATCCAGATTACCAAGGTGCTTATAGGTTTTTGTAAATAAAATGATCGTCTAAATGTACACTTCAGCAATTCTTTTTAGAGATTTCATAGGTGACTACATGAGTACCTACAAATATTAAGTAAAATATACTGATATGTGTATTCCTGACAACGCAAAATTAAAGTTGAAACGGGAGTAAAGTAGTTTATTTCTGCATTAGTACTCCAAATTCAATGTTTAAAGATATCATAGCTGAATACACATGCAGTGGTAGGTGTAAAGTTCAGTTAAAATTGTAACTGAAATTCTTGTCCTGATTATGCAAAATGGAAAAAAACATGTCCTAAACATTTATAGTTCTAGGGAAAAATTAAGCAAAAACAAAGAAAAAGGCTTTATGTGATATTGCTAAAAATTTATGTTAGAAAGAATGCTTCTAGGTATGGAAGGTAAACCGATAAATTTCATACAATTTAGCCTTGTGTGTCCCCGAAAACGTCATCTCAGTGGCGAAATTCTTAATATATCTTACAGTGAAATGATTAAAAAGGTTTGTTTTACGTATACTGCGAGCTATTACAGTTGACTCTTCGATTTTACCTAAAACAGGAACAAAGCGATCGGCTGTTTTGCCGTGATGCATACCATGCTCGAAGAACGACAACTGACGTTAATTTTTTTTTAACTGTCTGATGTGAGTATTCATACACGAAAGTATACCATTCCAAAGTACATACTCAGAACTGTCAATTCAAATGCTTCTCCGGCTGGAGTCTGCACCAATAATTTTCATACAATATTGCTCTGTTCCTCGTAAAAACTGTGACCTCGGTGCCGAAACACCTAATATAAGTAGTATATCTGGAAGTGAGGTGTTACATAGGTCTTATTGTGTGTCTACTCAGAGTTACTACTACTGACACTACGATCTAATCTGAAACAGGAAGAAAACGATCGGCTGTTTTGCCACGATGTACATCTGGCTTGAAGAGTGAGAGCTGGCGATAAAAAAAATATTTATCAACTGTCTGATTATCGATGTACGTTCACAAAGGCTTACTATTTCAAAGCACATACTCAGAACTGTCACTTCAACGCAGTAACAATATGAGGGTACGTTTAACACAGGGCGTTTTTGGAGAAATCGACTTCGAGGACTCCGGAGCTAGCGATCTGGTATGCCCACTGGCTTCAACTGACGTCTGTGCTCGGCATAGATAACCCCACTTCCCCCGTATTCTAACCTCCTTGATGAATACCTTCGCTTGCGATACAAATTCTGTGTTGTTATTGTTGATGAATATAACATCTTTGACCGTTGGTAGTCGTCGGGTATCTGTGGTCGCCGTTCTCGTTTGTCAACATCTATGATGTGTATGGTCTCTTCTGCTGGAATTGTCGATGAGAAGATGGCGGATGAAATGCGGTGTGATTGTATTGCTAGCATATGCAGTAGATATTGTTTGTTTATTGTGACGAGTATGCGCTGTTTTAAATAACTGTTAGCATAGAAGCTTTCTTAAGAGTAAGCAGCTCTTATTGTATTCGCTTCGAGGAAATATATAAATTATACGTCGGCATTGCCATCTAGAATTTCCTGGATAGTGAAGCATTGCAAGTTCACGTGAATTCTCAACATGGATGAAGAGTGGGGTACGTAACATTAGCTGTCGCTGTGTCTTTACTTAAGGAAAGAATTTTTTTTGAAAGATTTTATTTAAATTCTAGAAGCCGAGAACTTCGATGTGAAACAGATTAGGCCGACGACAACTGTGAAACTCAATAAGTGGGAAGGCGAGGATGAAGATGAAGATGTGAAGGTGCGTAATTAATTCACAGTGTGGATCTTCTTGTCGTTTTGCTTCCACATTTATGTACTTGTACTCGTCCATATGGTAGCGGAGATCTGAATATTTCGTGCGCGCTCAAGAAAATGAAATGTGCCAGCTGTGTGGTTGACCCAATTGGCAGCGCCGCATACATCTTCGTTTATTTTTCGGTATAGATTTTTAAGATATGTAATGCTAAATGCCCAGAAGAATGACTGCAGTTTAGTTAACCAACTTCGTGTTGGAGATAGCCTCCTGACTGTCAGTTTTTGTTTTCTATTCCGTATATAGTTATTAGATGCCTTCATTGTGATGGTGATAATGCAGAGTTTGTTCGTGAACATTATTTGCTATTTTTCACTATTGTATCCCGTGCAGTTCAGTGGGGAACCCAATATTTTCACATTGAGTTACTGAGTGTAACCTTGGATAGACTTTTTGTAGGCATGTGCAAATACACTTCTTCTATTCATGTGATTAGGAATTTTAGTTAACGTATTTCATCACAAATTGAGTTTATAAGTGTGTGGGTGTGCAGTCAGCTCATCCTTTGAAAGAATTAATAAAGAGTGGAAGGATTTGTAAATAATATAGTATGCATTTTGTAGTGAACCTCTTTGCAGTACACTTGAATGTCGTGTTTGTGCCCATTACATTTTGTAGCCTTTTTGTGGTGAGGAGATAGATATATTTTTTCCATTCTATAAACTGGTGCTATTGCATTGCAGACAACCCATTTTTACATCAATTTTGAGTGATATCAGTTTGTCATTTTTTATTCATCTAGTGTACTATGTTTCCTCAAGTAATGCTGTTAATATCTCTCCGTCTAATATGTTTCAGCTTGTTTCTCACAGACAACATTTTCTGTACGCTCAGTGTTTTCATACAACAGGATGACAAGAAGAGAGTTTAAATAGTTTGTACCTTTTGGCACATACGTGCTTTTAGGGTTTCTGATTCCTTGTAAGTTCCGATCTGCTGATTTTACATTTTGTATGTTTCTTTTCCAGAATTTGTGAATGAAATATACTTTCCCTAGATATGTTTCTGCCAACTTTGTGCACACAATTGCCACACAGTCTTGTCCTAACTTGCCACAGTAGGGGAATAAAAGCACTTAGAAATGTTCAGAATGCAATCATATGTAGAAATTAATTTGCGATGTGAGTGTAAAATGACTCGTTCCACATCATTATGGTCTGTTGTGCAAAAGTATCCATGGAACATGAAACCAACCAATCTAATTGGTTTCTGCCTTTTTTTTGTGGGAAGTCCTCTAAAAAAAAAAAAAAAAAAAAAAAAAAAAAAAAAAAAAAAAAAAATATAAATTACAGCAACAGATGGGCTAAGATTGAGCATGAGAAGCACTGTTGCATACTAGTGGCAGAAGATAGGAAATCATTAGTCCCACTTTTTCTTGTAACTGCCAGCAGTTGGGTTTGTACTAGTATTTAGGAAGAAATAATGACAACATAGAAATGGGCATGAACTCAGTGGAGCTTACAATAATTTCTTTCATTGTTGACATTTCTCTATGAAAAACAAATGTGTAGCCCTCTTTAATAGACCTGGAACTGATTTTGGGTGATGGTAGATTGCTTGCAACTTGGTGAATTCAGCAATGTGGAGTTGCTGAATGGGGCTGATCTTTATTACCTATCTATTAAGATCTAGCTGTCCGCAGCCCGTGGTCTTGCGGTAGCATTCTCGCTTCCTGTGCATGGGGTCCCGGGTTCGATTCCCGGCGGGGTCAGGGATTTTCTCTGCCTCATGGTGACTGGGTGTTGTGTGCTCTTCATCATCATCGACGCACGCAAGTCACCAAAGTGGCATCAACTAAAAAGAACTTGCAATACGGCTGCCGAACTTCCCCGCATGGGGACTCCCGGCCAACAATGCCATATGATCATTTCATTTCAAGATCTAGCTCAGCCGAAATAGTGTAACTTCATTTTGAATATCACCCTAATGATGTTAGACTGTCAACTCTGCACTCACGATAAAAAACCTTTGGCTACCTGGCATGAATTAGTTGCACTAAGATTAAACAGGCTCGTGGTCTGTTCTGTAACTTATACATCTCTAATTGTACTCTTGGGCAAATGATACTACTCCCACAGTTATTCTGTAGAGTAGCAGTTGCTTATTAATCCAGCTGACAATGGGTTTGAGTGGTGTTTCTGTAAGTGACAGAACACACAACTTTCCAAATATGGTTCTAATTGTGGCAAGGGAAGAGATATGTGTATAAAAGTTTAAAAAGGAAGGTGAAGGAATACTTGACAGGCTGCAAACACCGAGGAAGTACATTGCTCCAGAAAACATTTAGTACAGTCTGCACAGTCATTTAGTAAACACACTAAGAGTTTACCAAGTATTGGATGAGATTTGTGATTGGATTTAAGATGTCCTTGTGGATAGAACATAACATATTCTTAGCAGAAGAAAATCAGTGTTTATGGTAATTTTGGGACTGTTACGGGGCTGCCACTGTGTTCAATTTATATTAATGATCAAGAGGACAACATTGGAGGCTTTATGAAGTTGCTCAGACAATGCTGATGTTTGTAATGCCACAGGAATAGCGAAATGTAGGGCGACTTGTAGACGATTGATGTTTGGACAGGGGGCAGCAGTTGACCCTGAGGCAGATAGATCCACTTGTGTTCGATTACACTATTGGCGGCAGATCACTGGCAAACAGTGACTACCGGAAAATATGTGGAAATAACCATCTGGAATGACCACGTAAAACAAATAATGGGAAAAGCATATACCAGGCTGAAATTTATTGGCTGAATCATAAGAAAATGGATAAACAGCAATATTAGATACTGGTCTTTGGATTTGACTTGTGCCAAAGGAAATGAGACAAATGTCATAAACATATGGCAACTGTAACGTGCCATCAGTGGCAGTTTTTTCAGATGGGCTTAGGTACAGATCTGGATGGGTGACCATCCGGGCCACCATGAGCTGTTGCAGTTTTTTGGGGTGCACTCAGCCTCGTGTTGCCAACTGAGGAGCTACTCGACCGAATAGTTGCGGCCCCGGTCAAAGAAAACAATCGTAATGACTGGGAGAGCGGTGTGCTGACTACACCCCCTCCTATCCCCATCCTCAGCGGAGGATGACACAGCAGTCGGATGGTCCCTATGGGCCACTTGTAGTATGAAGACGGAGTGCTTTAGGTACAGATCAATCTCTGACCACTAACGGGTTTTTTGCCGGCTGACAACCAGACTTGGAAAAAGTGCACCATAAGATATCACAGCAGCCATTAACATAAGGTCATTTGTCAAAGCCGGCGACAATCATTGAATGTTCCTTTGACTTACAAAACACGTGGTTAAATTGCTCTTGAGCATTGTTCAGTAGTCTGGAATGCTTACCAAGTTGGAAGTGATAAGAAAGATCCAATGAAGAGGGGTTTGTTTTGCCACAGGATTTGTTCATCTGTGAGATAGCAGTAGATGTTCAATGGACAGCACTAACAGACACAAGAGACAGGGTATGCATCATGGGGATGTTTACTGTTGAAATTTCAAGAGCATGTGTCCCAGGAAGATTTAGGTAATATATTACTTTCTCCCCTGTGTGTCTCATGAATGGCCAGAGAAATTACAGCTCATACATAGGTTTATTGTCCATCATCCTTCCACCCTACTATTCACAAATGAAATGGGGAAGGGGAGACAAGATTGTTGTACCAGAAGTTCCTTCCACAAGAAGCTGTAAGGTACTTGTTGACTGTAAAAGAAAAGAAAATAGTGTATCAGGGTCTGTGCTGTGAGTGTAGGGATGACCATTAGGTGTATAGTGAGGAATTTCTTCTCAAAGTATCAGATAATGTGCATTTTTGTCAGTTTGTGATCAGTGCAGTAAATACAGTAAGAGTTTACCAAGTATTGGATAAGATTTTTGATTGGATTCAGTGACCATATCATGGTAGAATGTGAACCTTACAGATGTTGCAAATCAAGTTGTGCGTTGTGACCTGTGCCAGTTATTCTTTGAAATTTTGTTGGAGGTGGCTATAAATATTATTCTCATAAAATATCTCTGATGTGTGACAATGTATCACCAAGATGTCATATATCTTCGCTGAGATGAATTTTTGGAATGATCTATAATGTGTGCAATGACTACAGTATCCTCTGTCTAATTTGAGGCTCGAAGGCCCAACAAAAAGTTCAGATAATGAGATTTCAGTTCAGTGTCTGACGTTCAAGCTAGAACCGTGAAAAAGTTGAACTAAAATTCTAAGTTAAAGAATGGTAGTTCTATTTCAGTAACACAAGTGTTTCTGTACAAGTGGAAGTATAAAGTAACCATTCAAAATAAACTTCAATTTTTGTACTGGTCTAATTTTTTAAATCCATTTTAACATTTCAAATGGAAGGCACACACAAATTTCTATGAACGCATTTTTCCATGCTGAAGAATTAGTACATCAGTGCTTGCATTTTCACCACAGATCTCAAAAATGGAGGTATGACTCTTTTTTAAGGTAAGTTCAACACCCAGGTGAATAGTGAATGGCTCAGGCTTTTTGAAGCACATAACCCCCAGTGGGTATGTTTTTGTCTTCTGTGTTGACTAAGTCATTTCAGTAAACATCCTGCAAGAAGTGTAAACTCATGTTCCTGGGTCTGCTTCCTCTCTCCTTATGGTGCTTTTTCAGGGATCTTTTCTTTTCCACTTTAGAGTGGTGGACAGTGCAGGTGACAGAATAGACACCTTCCAATACATGCTCCCCCCCTCTCCCCCCCCCCCCTTACACACACACACACACACACACACACACACACACACACTTAGTAGCCCACTTCTTTTTTGCAAAGACAGAATACTTCTTTGCGGTCATTTTCCAATGTGCTGTGGTAAGTGATGTATTTGCTTACAAAGCAAAGGTGTGTCAAGAGGAGATGAATGATGAAACAATTCAAACTACCAAGTATTACATAGCTGCTGCAATCGGATATGGAGTTTCTTGTGGCGTGATCTTGAATTATCAAGTGTACCAAAACACCCAAGATTTCTTTGGTTTATTGAGGTTTTTTGAAATGAATTTACAAGTAGTTTGATGTATCATGATTCAGCAAACCACTATGAAGTGCATGACAGAGGATACTGCACATTGTACCACCCAGTCATTCCACATCAAGTGGACTAGAGGTTCCCACTAAACCGTTTTTGAATCTAATAAAATTTTATGGAAGGTTCCACAATGTCTAGGATGAATATGTTCAAAGTTTCAGGTCAATGTCTCCTTTTTGATTCCATTTCTACAGCCTTTCATAGATTGTCGGGGTTAGCAGCACCGGCGTGTGTGCTGAAGTACCAACTTTGGGTAAATTTTAAGAAACATACTCCTAACTTTCAAGCCAATGCTTTTGTATACTTAAACAATGTTTCGTGCTGAATAAGAATATATTAATGAGGGTCGACAGAAGTGTCCGATTCAACGCGTCGCCTTTGACCCGTGACGTAAGGTTTTGGTTTGAGTGTGGCTGTCTCCAGTTCTGTTTTATCTTATTTTATTTACTTTTCTGATCTGTTCGTTCTATCTCATGAGATTTTTTTTTTTTTAATTTAAAAACACTTATTACTTATTTTAATTATCTGTTTCCTCGAATTTCTGTTTTAGTTTGTTATATTGATCTTTCTGATCTGTTCGTTCTATCCCGTGAGATTTTTTTTTTCTTTTTTTAAAAAAAAGACAAAAAACACTAATCAGCTACTGAAGCATCTTTATCTTCTATGGGTTGCAGGGGTTACGACCCCTGGGGAGGTGGGTGAGTATTCATGCATGGCTGTCTTCACTTACACGTTGTAGCTACGCAAGGCGTCTAAATTTGTTTATATTTAGTTTGCCCCCCACCCAAAACACCCCATTTCCCGTGCTTGTCCTGTTAGTGTCATTAGGCTTCTTGTGGAAAGTGTGTGTGTTTGTTTTTGTTTCCGCCATATTTGTGACGTCATGGGTCAAAGCAGACGGGTGGGATCGGACGCTTCCGTATTTCCTTAATGATTAGATTTTTAAATACATCTGTTGATAGCTACACTTCAGGAATTGCAGAAAATTTGTTGTGTTACTTGGAGAACCTGTCTTTAACCAGCTGTAAATCATATTTTCATGGACAGATTCAGTGAAGAATTGGTAATAAGATAAATGACCATGCTGTCATTTTGTGCTTTTTGTTCAGTAGTGTCTGTTCTTCTCTATCAAAATATAATATGTGCAAAATTGATGAAAATGTTTTGGGTGCCAAATTTAGGATAGTTTTGGAGGATGATAACTCAACAGTAAGTTCTGTAGTGTCTCTTTATCTTGCTGTATCTTGAAAGAATACTGTTTGTTTCAGAAACTGTATAGTTTACTTTTATACTTGTGCCTACTTATGGATGAGCAACTTTGCTCAAATGTTATTACTTCTCATCCATAGTCTATACTAGAATGTTATGTTGAGTAAACAGGAAGTAAAATCAGTGAAAGCTGTTTTTATGTCAATAAAAATGCAAGTGTAGTTATGTACAAGTCAAATTAAAGCAATAAGCAGCAGTAAAATAAATGAAAATCCATGTCTACCTAAAGTTTTCAAATTGGCCAGAACCTACATACCATTTGGAGATAAGAATTTGCTCACAAGCAACTCTAGCCGGGGTGAGCAAGAATAAATGTCTATTAATTATACAGCTGTAGTTGATGCTTGTTACACAGTGAATACTTCAGTAGCAACTATTAGAGATGCATGGACAAATGGACGTTTGGGTATAGCCCTGAGTCGTTCACAGATAGCCATATGGTAAGTGGAAAATATGGATTCGAGTCCCAGTTCAGCACAGATTTTCATTGTCATTATTCTACAGCTGATGATTGTCCTTATTCACAATTGCGACTTTATTTACTGTGTTTCATAATGGCTGTAGTCGCCTAGGTGCCTGTTGCTATGGACATGCATGCCTGTCCGAAGGATCTTTGCACTGCCATATTGTCGTACCAATTTGCCTTTAATGCTTCAACAGAATAGCAGAAGGGAATCCATTGGTTACATAAGGCAAAAAGTTCAAGAAGCAGAAGTTTCCATCACCAGAGCTATAGCAGAAGCAGCTGCTGCTGCTGGTGTGAGCTCCACTAATGTTTTGAAGCAAATGATGAAGCAATGCCAGAAATGTAGGGATACTGACATTTTAATTAATGAACTAAAAACTAAAGTGCATCATTCAGGTAATTCCAACAAAGTTCAAACATTAACCCTGGCTTGTAGCAGCTGAAGTACCAAACAAACAGCAAAAAAATTTAGCGTTTGAGCGAGAATGGTGAAGCAGGCAAGGAAAGTAAAGATGGAGACTGTAGCTTTGCAGTACCTGTAAAACAGGAGGGTAAAACACTCAAGATCTGACATAAAGTCTTTGGGTTCTTTGAAGAGGATTGCTTTTCTCAGCTGTGCTCAGATAAAAATAATTATACAGCATTCAGAATCGATGCTGAAAAAGTTCAAAAGCAGAAATGCTTCCAACTTTGTAACTTGAAAGAGATGTTCATAGTTTATTGTGAGAAACATTGCAGTGAATCGGACTTCCCAGAATCTTGTAAACTCAGGTCAAAGTGACGTATTAGTTAGTGCTGTATGTGTAATGCATCAAAATGCCGAGCTGATGTTGGCTGCAACATCTATCGAAGATGATGACTACAAGGAGCTAATCAAGAAAACTGTGTGCTATTTGGAATCAAAAGACTATATGCTGCATTGCAGTGAACAGTGTCCTGGAAAACCTGAGCTCGAATCTTATGTTGATAGATGTTTTCAAAGAATATATCCAACAGAAATGACAGGGATGTGCTAGAGACACGTCATGCAACTATAGATAAGGAACTTAGTTCAAAAAATTCATGGCCTGACAAGCCACCATTTTGTTTCAAAGCATCAACGACCAAATCTAAAGCACTTGAAAGAAAATCTTGAAGGTATTGAAATGATCATTTTGATGGATCTTACTGAGAATTCTTCATTTGCCATGCTAGGTGCTGTTCAAAAGTTTCATTGGGAGAACAGCCAAGCCACATTACATCCCTTTTCGGTTTATGTTGGTGGTAAAGTAGTACAGAAATATCAGTTGTCTGTCTGTATTGGTAGTGACTGTCTTCGTCATGATACCATTGTAGATCTTTTGTTCATAATGAGACTGGTTAAACATTTGAAGGTAATGTTAGGAGCAACTAAACACATTTACTACTTTATTGATGGAGCTGCTACCTGGTACAGGAATTTTAGCAATTTTTATATGAAAAGAACTTTGGTATTTCAGCTGAGTGGAATTGTTTTGGAACTAGTCATGGAAAATCTCCTTGTGATGAAATTGGAGGAACAGCTAAAAGACTGGCAGCTCATGTTAGTTTGCAGAGGTCTTTGGATAGCAAAAAGTTGACATCATGTGGTCATTTCAAGTTCTGCAGTGACAACATTTCAGGCATCATTATTTATTCTTCACAGAAAGAAATTGAACAGAGTTTGATTGGGAAAGGTGGTTTGCTAAAGAGCACACAGTTGCTTGGAAAAGATAATCACAAATTCAGTTCCATTAGCTTAAAAAAAGAGCAGCATAAGAAAAGTTTCAAGTGGTGTCTGTCAATTAATGACTGTAGAAGATGAAGAAATTACAGCTGTTTCAATTACAACTTTACAACCCTGGTGGTATGGTGCTTGTATGTATGGCAGTGCGAGGTGGGTGGGAAATGTATGTAAAGTTTCATTAAAACAAAAAGATGCCTTGGTCATCTTTATGCCCGTCATGGTCCTGAATGTTCCTACCACTGGCCATCTACTAAGGATACTTGCTGGGTTGCAGAGCAACACACATTTAAAATCATAAAAGTACTCTCAAAATCTGGGCAGCAGTACAATTTCTCAGGATATGAACAAGACTGTTGATAATTTAATCAGTCTGTAGTGGGAATGAATTATTCAAGTTGTATAGAGGACTTAAAGTTCTAACTTTGAATTTCATTTGTTTTCTTACTGCTTATTGCTTGAAGTTGATTTGTACATAACTGACTGTGCTTTTGTTGACATAAAATCAGTTTTCACTTATTTTACTTCATGTCTGCTCCGTCGCATTCTAGTATGTACATTGTGTATGACAAGTAATAACTTTGAGCACCTGTAAGCAGGCATAGGACTGAAACCATACAGCATCTGAAACTTAAGAAATAATCTTTTTAGATACAGCAAGATAAAAATACTGAACATATAGCTGAGATATAGTCCCAAAATTTGGCACCCAAAAAGAGTTCATAAATTTTGCACATAGTAACTTTCAACAGAGGAGGACGAAGGCTAATGTACAAAAAGCACAAATTGACAGCATGGCCATGTGTCACTTTGCCAATTCTTGGCTCAATCTGTATGTAAAATTAAGATTTATGTCTGGTTAAAGATAGACTCTCCAAGTAACACAGTTTTGTCATTTTTGAAGTAATACAGCTGTCACCAGATACGTCTAAAAATCTAATCAGTAATATATTCTTATTCGGCACAAAGAGTTGTTTAAGTATACAAAAGCTGTGATTTGTAAGTTAAGGGTACCTTTTATAAAACTTGCTGAAATTGCTAGTTTAGCACATGTGGAGGTAGTGCAAACTTGAGACCACTTCAGAGAGATTGTAGAAATGGAGTCAAAGGAGGTACCGATCTGAAACTTTGTGCATATCCCTTCAAGACTTTGTTAAACCTACTCAGTAAATTTCATTGGATTCAGAAATGGTCAAATGGGAACCATGTCTGAAATTGGTCCACTTGATGCAGAATGACCCCCACAGTATGTGGGTTTCATCCTGTTGCATTTGTGTATGGAATGTGACAAGCTGCTTAAATGTGTGTGTGCCCACTGTAATTAGACTAATCTTCATGGTCCCTGTGGGAATGGAATAAAGAGGTTGAAGGCTATTCCTAGATTCCTCACTTAGTTATGGTTCTTGCCACTCTGCAAGAGTCTTTCATGAGATTTTACATCTACCTTTATGTCTTTGCTGCTTCAGATCTCTCAGCATTTCTGTGATACTCTCCTGTGGGACAAACAGACCTGTGGCCATCCTTACCATTCTTTGTGTATGTTCGATATCCCTTTTGTTGGTATGACTCCCATGCACTTTAATTATATTTCAGGATGGGTTACGTGAGTGTTTTGTAAGCAATATTTTTTACAGGTGTGATTTATCACCACATAAATTCCATATGCTTGAGCTGTTGGAGTAGCTGTTAAGAAAGCAACAGTTATATGATGACTGAGCCGTGCATGTGGATTTTGATAAGATAACCTCTAATGTGATGTAAAAAATAATTTTATGTAACAGAAGAAGAGAGATGTTTTAATGTCGCTTCCATAGATTCTAAGTTATATGAGACTCAAGGAAAAGAAGGTTAATATCAAACTGTTCAAAAATGTTTATACACTGAAGTCAATAAGATAATTGTATGACACTTCATTCAAAGCCAGCATAACTGCAGTGAAGATGTGCAAATGTTCGATTTATGTGATACTGAAGTTATTTTATGTTGTTAATAATATAGACAAGTGGGGGTGGGAGTTGGCCATCAAGAAAAACTTTAGGTTCTGTTAAATTGTGTTTTATTAGTAGCTAATATGTTTTATGGTTGCTGGCAACACTTGGAAGTTGTGTGTCCCTGAGTTACTTTACTATGTATGCAGATATTGTTATTTTAGTATCATTTCCGAGTACTAAGCTTTTGGTATGAAAAAGATAAATCCTGTTAAGGAATAAATATATTGACAGCATTCAGTAGTTTCTAGTTCCAGTTCCTTTAACAGGTCTCTGCAGGCTATCCTTGAATTCAGATCAAAACTCGTGTGACATGCTTTTGTACTCGGAAAACTTAAGCTTGGTTGAATTAGAAAGTCAAAGCTCAAACTCTATGCATCTTTCATGTATGAAAGCTGTCTGTGAGCTGTCTGTGTGCTGTCTGTTGTATAAAGGAGCTTCTAAAATTTTCTTGCAATCAAAGAATTACACATTTTTAATTCTTGCATCTTGTTTCTATTATCTCTTCGTATGCTCAACCAAATGTCATGACTCAGTAAATGCTCTACTCCTTTACAAACATGTGAATGGCCATGATGTCACCAAAACAGAGGAAAGTTATACAGCATAGCTGCTGATTTTTTCAATTACTTTAATTTTTGCAAGAAGGATTTTATAATGTCTCTGATAAATTGTACCACGTAGTCGCATATGTCAATAAGATTTGATTTTTTAATAAAAATTTTGAAAATGTAATTGTAAGGGATTATTGTGTAACTCATCTTAAAATAATGCACATGTGTTATTCTTGTAAGTCTGCTTCTTCAGTAATACAGGCATTATTGAACACCAGTAAAGTACAAATAACTTGCAGTATGTAATAGATCATGATTCTTCTTGAAACGAAACGAAGTCTTCTGAAGGCCGATACCTCTTAGCCATCAAAGTACTTTAAGGGGTTCACTAAAAACTCAAATTTTAGTGCTGGGAAACCCTGTACATTTGTCCTAGTGAAAGCACTCAAAGTACGGTCCACACTCGGTGTACACAGATGCTGTCTGTTTCCTCGCAGAAAGAACAACATGCAGTTGGAGCATGGTGACAGTGACACATTGGGGAAATAGAAATTTCCATGTGCAAAGCCAAACATCGATGGCAGGGAATAGCCAAGTATCATAAAAGCTGTAAATAAGTCCACTGGAGAGCATGTTGTACACATCAGTGAGCTGAGACAAATGAGGCAGAGGCGATGCGCAGCAGTCCCTAAACTTGCTGCTGCTGCTGCTGCTGCTGCTGTTTACCCATGTGTCTTTGGCACTGGCAAATGTATCACTCTGCAATACATGTAGATCTCATTGGATGTACGTGTAATTATATTGATTGATCCATCAATATGTCTGACAGGATTACAAGAGTTTTCTAACAAATATACCTCACTTATTCACCTGCTACAGAGAAATGAACTGTGACAGAACTGATTTAGATTGATAAAACCACTCTCGTCTGAGTTATGCTAAACCTTTCACTCTGATAATTATAGATAAACTACTTGACCCCAATTATTGTAGTTCAAAATACCTCAGAGTTCCGTACAAAACACATTATAAATGGCAGTCTGTCAGCACACTAACACAATCACAGAACATTGTTTTTATTACAAACATAATCATTAGTGATAAAATATTCTAATAGAAAAGAAAAAAAGGCCTTTTTCAGAAGCCATTATATAAGAAATAATATGTATTGGAAATTATAATAGTTTCATACAGAAATTGCCAGTGAGCTGTTCATATTGTGTTCCTCACATGATGCTGCTACATTTGGTTTGGCAGTCCATCATGTCTGTTTCAAGTTTGAACCATAGGTTTCACCTCTTTGCAGTCTCTTAATTTCCATATTTCTCCAGATTACCTACAACAGTTCAACATCACGTTAGAACCAGTACCACTTAAACAAACAAATGTTCCAGACCTCGGAGATGTGTGTGGTCTGCAGGCAAGAGTAAATAAATTAAAGAAAAAGTCTTAATATGTGAGAAAACAGAAACATTTGCGATAGTATTATCACGTAAAATGTAATTGTAATGTATCAGCACCTTTTCTCTAATGTGGACAGTATTAGTTTCATCACCACCTAAATGATATTTTTATGTCAGTTGCGTTCAAATGTTACTTAAGTAACATTACCATACATTTACTCTAAGCAAGCCGTTCCCCAATTGTATAATTTGGTCAGTCATGGTTTCCATCATTGATTCGTTTCTTGCGCACAAGACATAGATATGTATAATTTGCTGAATCATGTGGTACAGTAAATAAAAACAGTCAGAACTAATCGTTTTCAGTGAAACAAACAGTTGATGTTAAGAAGATGCAGGTCTGGGCTTGACATCCACACTTTAACTTACAGTGAAATCTTACTGTTTTAAGCTGTTAACTGTGAAAATTGTTATGTTCCCTTTTTTATTCAGGAAGTTGTTATACACAGACAACCTTAAACTTATGTATACTACTACATTGTGCATCTTTATTTTTTTAAATGGCATACATAGTTAACTTCAATATTCTTCCAGTTACGGATTTATTAGGTAAGGACTTTTGAAGTCTCTCATCAATTTGTTGCATTGTTAATACTGGTTACAGCAGATCCAACATAAATTAACATCTATAGGCTCGCATAATCTTTATACCACTATTTGTACTTTATGTTACAAAACTTATCTCTGTGTAACATCTTTACAACATAAACAGAACCTGTTACCATGTATGTAAAACTAATATCTATAAACAGGATGTATACGACCCGGGAGATCCGGTAAAAACCCGGGAATTTTTTCATCTGTGAGAAAATCGGGATAAACCCGGGAATTTTTCAGAATTCCAGGAATTTTTCATTGTTTTAGTTTTCAGTTAAATTTATGTGATTTTGATGGGTAAGAACCAATACGCTAACAAAGGATATTACTGTATCCCGTTTCTGCAGTATAATAGTGCAGCAACAAAACATGAACAGAAGAAAAAAACGAAAATAAAACCTAAGTCACAAAAGAATACGCCATATACAACAATAAAACACAGTCTCATACAAGCGTTTGCCAACTGCAAAGTGTGTCAAAGGCTTTGGGAAGACTATGCAATGCTTCCTAACAACAAATTGTCTCCGATGAGCGTGACGTCACAACTGTTTACTTTAGATTTGTTTGAGCAGTTGCGGGCCAGCTCTTGTGCGTGTGCAGTTGTCACATATGAGAAGTACCTTTCCCCGCTTCTCGCTTCAGACGTGTGGCTGGGCGCTACTATCTAATATTGCCCCGGTTCGGAAATATCGAAGATCCGGGGCTGATTCACAGAGCAGTCTGAGTTCTAGTGGGGAGTCTCCACGTGATCCGTGTTTACGTTTAGTGATTTTGCTGTTTCCTCTTCATTTATTGCTCTCACATTAAATGAAAACAAAACGGATATCTATGGCCGTGAGCTATCAAATGAATTAAAATATGTTCTCATAATTACGGAAGGCTAAAATATGTTACTAGTTTCAGGTTTTATCTCCACTTTTCTGACAGTCAGGGATTAATCGCCTTGCAGAACAATGAAGTTATTTTTGTCGGTTTGCTAAAGAAATTTGGCTTTTATTAATCTTTTCCGCTGGGGCAGTCAATTTATTTGAAATGAAGTGTTTAAATCCATACTATGGGCTAGTTTCAACTGTTCGCTGCATTTCAAAAGTGCATGTTTTCATCTTCTAGAACGTATGGCATTATGCCATAATAAAGAACCAAACATGAGATAATACAGTACCGGTACTCAATAAAATTTACGTCCGAATCTGGACATACGAATGTGCACTTAAAGCCGAATTACGCATTGTAGTATGGTTCACGAAATTCCAATGTTCTTGGAGTATCCTCTGATATCTTGTTTCTTTTATGACACAGTGTAAGATCTTTTAATGTTTTACATTTAAGAACATATGGGCTTCGTGCATCATCGTAGATGCGCAAGCGCGGTGACGCCTGTTTCTGGCACTCTCTGGCAATTACTGAAACGAACCTATTTCTAACAGGTCACGGGAAAATATTTCGAATGGTTGTTTGAAAAGCATTTCTTTCAAAGTAAATTTCCTTTTATACAAGATGCATTATGTGCGAGAATGTACGATGAATTTCTTGACTCATTTAAAAATCAAGTCTTTTGAGGACGTACATTCAGAAAAATTTCGAGCTCAGAAGATCATACATTTATGTCTTTATTAAAAAATTTTACTGACGCATTTGTGTGTTGTACCTTAAAGTGTAACACGCGCAAAAAAATCAACATTATATGTTAAAGCTTAGCGTCTCTTGCAGCTTACGAATCTCAGAGACCAATATTGTATGTGAAAGTTTTGCTTTTCTTGTGGTAACGCTGTGTATGTTAATTTAAACCATTAACTTTTCCTATTTGTGTGTACGCGCTACTTAACACTGATATTGCTATTGGCTGACTACATCACGTATCCTACGCTAGAAGATCCACTGTCATTCGCTGGCGAGATCATGTGACGAGCTAGGACTGGCTACAAAAGCGCATTGCAATCTTGATTTCAATGCTTCGGAAAGTAACATGCGGCGTTTGGTTGAATTTAAATTTACACTTTCATAATATGCAGCGTACATGTTGCTGCACATCAAAGAACTTTCCAAAACGTGTTTTTTACTATAACCATTCAAAGGATTGATAAGTTTTACAGTTCCGAGGAAAAGTATACTGTCACTTGACAGGGAAAGGGTGTATTTTCACCCGGGAGAAAGTGTAATTTTAACCATGAAAAATCCGGGAATTTTTTTTTTCTTTTCCGCATATACACCCTGATAAACCACCATCATCATTACATTAAATCTCCGTCTTTACATCTTCTTCATGTCTTCACTATTATTATTTTCATACATCATTATGGAGAGCAAATACTTACAAATCGCATACAGCGTCGATTTTAGCATTACTCTTAATTTAATTATTACTTCATGAATTACTAACAATATCGGCTTATTCAGTTAAACATCTTTGAAGTTACAAATCTGAGCACACGAGCACACACTGCTGCAGAGAGAAAACTCTTTGTGTAAATGTCTTTTTATTCTGAATCTGTATTTATGCTGACAAAACTTCACAACAATAATGTAAGGAGGAAAGGTTGAGGAGGCGGGCAGTTGTTAATAAGCAAACAAGACTCAGAATGTTGATAGCTTTTGAATATATTATTGGCCAAGAGTAAAGTATCATCATTACTAGTTACAGTACATTGGATGAGGAAAATAAAGCAGAAATGTATAATTTCCAGAAATCAGTCAGAAAGCACAACAATAATAAAATGAACAATTCCTTAGGGATGGTCCAGCTATGTCTTCAGCACACATTTGAATTGAATAAACTGACCTTGACATGGGGTAAAATCTGAACAAAATCTAGCTAAACACAAATGCTGTTCCAGTGGAAATATAAACAAGTAGGTTAACAATTATAATTATAATTATCAGAAATATATAAAACAGTATTTCTGTTTCAATAATGAGTAACTTTATCAGAGTTGAAGCTGTATGTTTTAAATAGTCATTACCATTTGTTAACGCAGAATATTCCATCCAAATTGAAAAGCAAATGGTTATTATGATAGCCAGATATTAGCATAAAAGTAATACAACAGCTGCAGTTCAGAATAACATAATAACTGTATTAATAAAATCAAACCTTAACAACTTTGTATTACATAATTTGTGCAATTCAGGTATTTTTCATGACATCCTAGAACAGTGAGTATAGCATTTATAGAAAAAAAAAAGATAAGTGACAGATGATTACATAATCAAACAATGGAAACTCCAGGTAGGAATGTCAACAATGTAGGAAAATTGCTACTCACCAGCTCTCTGAGACTGCAGGTGTGTGTGTGTGTGTGTGTGTGTGTGTGTGTGTGTGTGTGTGTGTGTGTGTGTGTTGCTGACAAAGGCCTTAATGGCCGAAAAAGCTTTAATTGTGTGAATCTTTTTTGTTGTGCCTGTTGCAACTCAACATCTCTGCTGTATGGTGGGTGGCAACTTTCCTTCTCTGGTATTGCTACTCACCATATAGCGGAGGTACTGAGTAGCAGATAGGCATAACAAAAAGACATGCATACATGACCCCCAACTCCAGCATCTCCAGCCTGAGATGCTGGAGTTGGTGGGTGTGTGTGCATGAGGTGAACTTGCTTGTGTGTGAATGGTGTATGTTTACCTTTTGCTGAAGAAGGCTGTGGCCAAAAGCTTTCTGTAAGTGTCTTTTAATTGTGCCTGTTTGCAACTTGATGTGTCTTCTCGATGGTAAGTAGCAATCTTATCTTTTCCTACATAAGATGATTACAAAAGACAGAAATGTTGCAGCACAGAAGATTAAAAAAATGGTGCTATATGGGTTGTGGAATCCTTTGCTCGCTCACCACATAATTTGCAAAGAGTGAGAGCCCCTCTTGGTGTTGACATCATTACTGATACACAATCACCTGTCCAAATACGAATTCGCTGTAGAAACAATATGCATATAATTGTTTTTATATATTGACTACAGGTCCATTTCTCAATATTTTACATATGATAGCATGTACATTACAAAATTTCTTTTAGGTGTTCTATTTGTGTTTATATTCACCATATTGGTTTCATAAAGAAGGATACTTGTTCACTGATCAAGCAAAGTTGACCTTCGCAGTTGAATAATTCCACATTACCACACAATTGTACACTGCCAAAATAGTAGTGGTTAGGCGGCTGAAATAGTGGTGAGTACATTGTCATCTTAAAAGTAGTCAGTGAGCTAATATCCACAGCAAGGTGTGGGCTGAAGTCTAGATCAGGGCCAACAGTAGTTATGGGAGTGCTTACCTACTGCTCATCAGTTGACAATGCATCAGTATGCGTAACCAGTGGGATGATTGAAACTTCATGATTAAAACTGTATGCCAGACTGAGACTTGAAATTGGTGTCTTTGCCGTCGCGGGCAAGTGCTGTACCATCTGACCCTACCCAAGCACTAGTCGTGACCTATACTCACAGCTCCAATTCTGCTAGTACCTCGTCTCCAAACTTCAGACGGTAGAGCACTTGCTGCAAAAGGCAAAGGCCCTGAATTGGAGTATCGGTCCGGCACACAGTTTCAGTCTGCCAGGAAGTTGCATATCAGCGCACACTCCGCAGCAGAGTGAAAATTTCGCTTTGGAGAGGGATGATTCTTAGACATAAACAATGTGAGGCAAGAAGGCAGGCAAGTATTTGTAGCACCGAGATTGAAACCATGGTCTTGTTTGCTATTTTTGGGTGTATTTGTGAGTTTCGAGAGAAATATTTCATGATTATGGCAGTGAGTGATGTGAAGTTGACTGATTTAAGTGATTTAGTTCTGCATGGCAACATCGTCCATTGGTGCGTCTCTCATGGATTAATTGGAGAGACATGAAAATGTATCTCATGTGGTGGTGAAATGGCTACACAATCGATCTACGCCAGCACACTGTGTTAGTAAAGGTTGTTTTAATTAAATCATGGAAGAAGATAGGTGGATCGGTGTTCATTAATAATAGCAACATGTTCGATGTATTAATAAACATTGATCCAGCCACCTTCTCCCATGATTTAATTAAAACAACCTTTACTTACTTACTCAGTGTACTTGCGTAGATTGATCTGCATAACACAAACAGCTGACACACTTTCGTTTCCATCATACCCCACGGCAAGCGCTGACAACATTCTTGCATGAAACACATAAGTATGCCACTGGCCCTGTGCTTTTACTTTTGCTCAGGATGTGAGACGGTTGGATAGATCATAGTATCTAAGAAAATGGCATCACACCAACATGTGCTCAATATAGAACTTGCTAATCATTTTAGGTAATTAAAATAGACATACAAAGCGTATTTAAATGACAGGGAAGTATGATGATAGTGCATCTCTCGACATGAATTTTTGAAAAATGGGACATTTGCTCATGGAACATATGAAGAGAAGTTCAATACTTTGTTCCTGTATACGGATACAGAGATACACTGAGACACGTAAGGCTGAAGAAGGAGAAAATAGATGAAAATCAGAATTGTATAGTAGGGTAAAATGCAATAAATGTGTCCCCCCCTGTTGGATGTCTGTAGGCTTGTTTAAAGTGTCAGAGCATGGAGAAAATGTTTCAAACATTTGTTAATAGGTGGCACATGGTCTTTGTGCTGAGCAGTACTTTCTTGCTGGAGTTCCAAATGCCATACATTGATGTCTCTTCCATTTAACCAGAGATGGTTTGAAGAGATAACATGTTTTTGGTGAGTGGGTACAGTTTTTTGACCTGTAACAAGTTTTGCAGCTATAAGGAACCAAAGAAGGGTAAGCAAGGCCTTGATTCTACAAGATGTAAATGAGATTGTTGTCAGCTAAAGCTGTGAACCCACTCCATGCAATTCCAACGCGTAAAACTGCAACTTTGGTGGTAAACTTGCAGCTGAATCAGTGTTGTCAGTGCAGGCATATAAGATCTCCAAATGCAGTATGACGATTGTCATAATCTTCCATTTGAAACTGATATTAAGAAATTCTTACTCTGATACAAATAAGGGATAATGTCAATGTATTCAAGAGAGGAAAGACTGGCTGGTGTGTGACATATCGTACTTCATCTGAAAGACCTGTTGACAATGTTGCCATTTCTTTGTCAACAACAAGGGAGTTTTACGGTGACCTTCGCAAAATCTGATCCTAAGAATAGTGTTCTGTGGGAAACAGAAGTCAGTGGTGACCAATTTTTTCTTGATTTTAATTTTATTCTTCTCTCGTAAAAAATTTTGAAAGAAATGAGAAATGATTTTTGTTGATTACAGTTCTACTAGTTAAAATATTACTGCTGTATTTCTGGATTTACATTAGAAATGAAACATAGCACCTATAATATTAATCCGCTTGACACAAAAACTTTCTTAATTTATTTAATTTCTGATTTGTCTCATTTTTTACATTGATGATATGGGCATAAGAATTCTGTGGTATCAGAATACCTTTCAATTTTTTGGATACAAATAAAGTTATGCACAAAACAGATACATTGCTTTTTGATTCCCCTGACAAGTGATTTGGTACTTAGCATTTTTTTCATTTCCACTCTTCGTATGTTTACAGGAGGTTATATAAAGTGCTTTACAATGAAATGGCATAACAAGAAATTGGCATAAAAAGATACATAAAGACCTGATGGTGATAATGCGTTGATATAACTTATAGGTTTGGGGTTAAAACAAAGGCTATTGATTATAAATCCAGTGCTTGATTTGTGATGAGATGCACAAGAATACTGTACCAGTACCTTTGGCGGAAAAAAAAATTGAATTGCAGATTTTGAGATGGGGTACATTTAAACTTATGGTACGGCTGAAGCGATTTTTTTACAAGCATTGGGGTATTCACACATTTAAAATGCTTGGAAAAGTGTTAAGTAATGTTTTAAGATGTGGAAATTTCAAAAACACCCAATGGAAGGGGCAGAACTGGAATCTCATTTTTTTACAAGCTGAGTGCTGTATAAAGCTAATGACATTGGATGAATAAATTGAAAAGGCGTAAAACTGAAGCATTCAGGGTAATGTGTGTTTCAAGATTTCATTAAAAATTAAACTAATATGAAAAGAACTGCAGAATCAGTTACCTTCTTTACTACTATATAAAGACAAGTTGTTGTTTAATGTTGTTACCAAAGACTACTTTACCCTCTAATAAACATTTGGGCAGATGTAACCTGTATTTTTTAAGCTACAGTGTATAGGTTTTCTGTTAAAATGAAATGGGATAAAGAAAATGTGCTGTGTTGTGAAAATGTTTGTTTTAGTTTTAATTCTTGAAGTCTGTTTCAACAGAAATGTGGAAACTTCTATTTGTGGTTAGTCAGCTTGTGATTAGCCACTAATATATTTTCTGTGCTGCTCATAAACTGTACATTAATTTACGCAGTTACTGGGAAGTTATTTTAAATGAGTCTTACCCATTAGAACCAAAGTAAGTGACCTTGGGACTTTTATTCATTCCATGAATAGAGCTAATGGTTTTAAAGACAAGATATATTATGACAAATTTCATTACAGGTGCAGAGAAGCAGTGGCTTTTTGTGTGCCCAGTTCTTTGAGCAGGCTTCTGCATAATGTTCTTGGATGCGCACCACAGATAGTTCATATTATAAACTTTTGTGTATGCTTGATGAGTTATGCCAAAATATTAATCCGTATAACATCATGGAATGGAATTTAGCAAATTTTGTCATTGGGTTATATTGACATTACACAAAGATTTGTGTAGTCACACCAATTGTGTGCTGTGCTCCTTGCAATAGATTTTATCATGAAATCACAGTACCAAGAATTTGTTGAGACAATTGAAAATTTGTGCCAGAATGGTCTTGAATGTTGATTTACTGTTTTTTTTTTTTTTTTTTTTTTTCCCCCAATAAGTTATGTTAACCAGAACATCTCCAATGAATTGTGAGGGGACAGCACCACTTGGAGAACATAGTTGGTGGAGGATTGTGAATTATCAGACCACATGGAAATTTGCGTTTGAGTTCCTATATTGCACAAATTTTCAGTTATCACAGCATGTTCATTATACTGCAGGTTCAGCATTTCTGAACAGTCTTTGCTCACATAATTTCATGTCATTGCATCTTTATTGATTTCATCGCTATTGACTCCTTCATCTCACGTCAGCAAAATATGAAATGTTTCTGTCTGCATGTTCTCATATTTTGTGCACATGCTGTGTAGAAACATCTTGTAGGTTCTGAACTACAAATAGTGAGATTTTGAAAAGTCGAATGGCAAAGAATTGGCTATAAACCAATATTGATGTATGTGGAAGCTTTTTTAACAGTTATTTCAAGAACTATGCTAGATTTGCTATTTATCACAATGTTTGTATCATCTGAGGACAAAGCAACTTTGCCATCTGGCAATGTTGTTAGTGAAAGGTCATTTATCCCATTTATACCCTGGGTTCCCCATTTGAGAGAATGACTTACACCCGTGCACTGAATTTAGTGTCTTATCAGAAAGAAATGACTTACACCTGTGCACTGAATTTACTGTCATATCAGAAAGAAATGACTTACATAACCTTTTGACACAGAATAAGCTGATAATCTGTAACTGTAATGAATAAGTGCATTCTTACTACAATATGTTTTTTATATTTATATGGCTAAGAGGTTCTGGTTCTTTCAGTTTCTTCCACTAAACGATATTCTCTCTTTCAACTGATGCCTCACAGGTGTTAAATTTTTCTCAAGACACAAAATGCTTACCGAATTGCAGCATAGATTTAGGAAAGACCTAAGCACACCTACTGCTGTTACCAGTTTATTCCATTAAGTATATAGCAATATGGAACGGGCTATGCACACAGCCGGAATATTCCTTGACCTGAGCAAACCTTTTGACTCAGTAAACCAAGAGCTTCTCTTATAAAAAAACTGTGGGCCTTTAGTATTAGTGATGCATCAATGAAACTTCTGTCCACCCCACCTACCTGTTGAATCGGAAACAGCGTACCAAACTTGCACATCCATCAAATTGACAATAAGTTCTTAACTTTTAAATCCACAAGTGAAACAGTGACACAGGGAATCCCTCATTGCTCAATTCTTGGACCTTTCCTCTTTTTAGCATATATTAATGACATTGTACATCCCATTAACTCGCACATTAAATTATGCTAATGACACCTCAGTTTTATTTCATGGTAAAGATTGTGAGGAACTGAAATTTTCAGCAAGTAATGGGATGCTAGAATTAAGTTCATATTTTCATGCACAAGGATTAAAGTTCAATGTAAATAACTCCCGGACACTAATATTTACAACTGGCAGTTCACACCACTTATGCATAAATGAGGAATGCGGCATAGTGCAGAGGAAGCAAACAAGTGTAAACTTCTAGGGATCCATCTGGACTCAAACCTCTGTTGGATTAGAAACACATTAACGCTGGAGAGAGAGAGAGAGAGAGAGAGAGAGAGAGAGAGAGAGTCAGCAATAGGCTGTATCTTCTTAACCAACTGTCCAAAATGGTGCCCACCCACACGCTTAAAACTGTGTATTATGGGACAATCTATCCCCGCCTTAGCTACTGTATAGAAATATGGGGTTGCGCTGCAGACATTCACTTTAACAGAGTACTATGGCTACAAAAAAAAGAGGGTTAAGGATTATACATGGACTAGGCTATAAAGACCCTTGCCATGATGTTTTCAGACAACACAAGTACTTCATTATATACTCTTTGGTCTCTATGAATTAACTACTTTTTTGTCCCACAGAAAACTGAAGTAACTAAATGTAATGATATACATGACCACAAAACTAGGTCCAGAGAGAATTATTACTGACAAAGAACAAGATTAAATATGACTGACCAGAGCCCATATACTAATGCATTGATATGGTATAATAAACTGCCAGTCCATGATAAACAATAATAAAAGGCAATTTGAATCAAAACTAAAAGAATTCTTAATTGAAAAGTCTCCCTATTCACGTGGCAAATTTTAAATGGTTAGGTTTAAATAAAGTATTAAAAAAATTATTGGCTGTCTTAATATGTGTAAAACATTACTTTTGACAAGCATCAATTTACTGTTTAATTACTACTGGTAAGGCTAAGATCTAAATATATTTTGTATTTGTAACTGTAGTCGATGTTTGCAAAAGCCATCATATTGATGACTCCACACAAAAAATCTAAATAAATAAATAAAAATAAATAAATATCATTTAATGATCAGTTCTTTGAAATAGTTTGTAAGACTAATGCAGTTCGCTTAAGAGATTGAAACACAATATTGAAAAAAGCAGCAGCTTATGCACTCTAACCAGATAATTCCAGTATTAGTGTGCTGAAAAGTGTGCATTTAGGCAGTTCAGTGTTAATTTTTAGATACAGATATTTGAGTGGTTTGTTAATGCTAAATAAGCAACTGCATTTCATTTG